>NC_041392.1:432659328-432708786 GCF_002162155.2 Triticum dicoccoides | reverse complement strand
AAGTTTATGTCCTCTACATCATTCACTTATTGCTAATTCTTCAAGTTGGTTTTTTCTGCTAAGTGAATGAGATCGGACCCTTCCCCCTCTATGCTATACTCAACCCAATCTATTCAAAAATTCTTCATGTGCATTCTATTTGAAACTCGTTCAAAATCTTCACTATGTCCTTGTCAGCTAAAGAAATTGCGAACGGAACTTTAAAACCTATCTTATCAAAAAAATTGGCTTCGCCACTCAAACCGTTCCACATCCCACGTTATACTTATCCACTGACCCACGATCGCACACGATCTCCACCTCTCACTATGTGGGTGACACATGTCAAGCGAATGAGAAGGGTCAGGGGCACGTTCGTCCAATTTCTTTGGGCGAGCAGTTTTTCACCGTGGCTATAAATACCCCTCCTTCCCTTCCTCACTTCTTTTACTCCGCTCGACCTCTCTCCAACTCGAGCTTCTCAAACCCTAGCGCCGCCGCTACTTCATCGCCGCCGGTGAGGAAGAGATTCACTGCCTCGACCTTGTCGTCGACGTACTCGCATCGACTGCGGAAATCTTCACTCCGCCGCCGCCGTAGTCGTCTTCCTCCGCCAAGTTAGGGCGTGGAAGATCCGCCGTAGTCGTCTTCCTCGTCCAGGGTAATTAAAAGTTACTTTTACTACCCTCGTTGATTCGAATGATTATCTTCAAAATCTTCAAAGGTGTTTTTCTTCATAGTTTCACACACTAAACACCTCACAAGTCATTTGTTCTTGATAAGTTTCTCTAAGCATCATTTTTCTTCAAGATTCCTCAATTGTGTGGATCTTCGATCTATACAACTCTGGAACCTAAGACAAAGAGCGCTTAGTGAAATACTTAGACTCATCTGGTCAAATTCCTCAAACTTGTTCTTTTGAAAAACCCTCTGAGAACACATATGACCTCTCCAAATTCCTCGCAACTATACTCTGTTCATAGGTACACATGTCAGATGCTGAATCACTAGGTTCTCATCAACTTAACTCATTTGCAGCGTTCCTCGAAGAAAAGTTGCATACTTCTTTAGAGAATTCAATCGTTCAAATTCCTCAACTGAAGAAAATGGCTGACGGTAAGAAGCCACAGAAGGGAGGAAAGAGGCCTGAGGTAAATACAACGTTTGAGATCCCTGATGAAATATATGCTAGGTACTGCACACCTACTGAGGAAACTAAGAATGAGCGCAAAGTGCGCATTCAGAAGATAGAGAGGAGATGGGCAAGAGGATGGAGGGAGTGCAGATATGTCACTCCTAAGTATATGAAGAAATTCGCACTCAATCCTCCATGCCCAAGAGCTCCATTGGCACCTGGCCAAATCGCTGATCCCACCAGCCTCAAGCGCGGTGAGGACTATCCTGATGAATGGGCCAAGCACCAAACCAAGTTGGCTAAGCAAGCCAAAGAAGCAGTGAGGAAATTCAATGAAGACTCTGCTGCTGCTGCTGCCTCTGCTGAGGCCTTTGCTGTCAAGCCAAAGAAGGCTATGTCAAAGAAGCCTGCGCGCAAGCCAAGTGCTTCACCAACAATGCCCTCACGGCCAAGTTCATCAGCAATGCCCTCACGGCCAGAATCCTCAAAGCACTCACGGCTAATTACTCATGTTGCTCCTATTCCTCCAAAGTCCTCAGCTCCTCCGCCAAAGCCCTCAGCTGTTCTGACTAAATCCTCAGCACCTGTGCATCTTGCCTCGTGCCAAAGGATGGCAGGCATCTCCATTGCCTCAGGTGTCTCAGCTAGTTCCTCAGCTGCACCAAGTTCCTCAGCTAGCCCCTCACTGCTGAAGACAAAGGCCACTGCTGGACGAGGTCCTCCCCAAGTCCTCAAAAGAAACAAGTCGCTTTCCTAGTACCATCTAAAGAAGACGAAGCTGATGATGATGAACTTGCAGAAATCATCAGAGACAGGCAAGTCAGGGCCGCTAGAGCCAAAGGATCAGAGGTGCCACTGCTTTTGGATCCCAAGTTGATCCTCGACTACATTGATGTCTGGCACAAGGACCCCAACACTCCCATGCCTGACTTCAAGCTGACTCCTGGCCAAGGTCACATGCTGACCCACTTCATTCAAGAAGAAAAGTGGAAATTTGAGAAGGCCAGGCAGATCAAGAAAGCGCAGTACAAGAAAGAGCGCTATTTGAAGAAAAACGTTGTATCTATGACAACTGAAGAACTTGTCACTATCCAGACTGAGATCAAGAAACTCAGTGATGAATTTGACGCATATCGCGCTGATTGGCTTGGAGCCAAGGTTCGTTTTGTGAAACTTGCGGATAACTTCACTTCTAATGTTGCAGCCCCAACGCAACAGGAAATTCCTCAGGCTGAAGCATTTGCTCAGCCCACTGAAGAAAATGCCAGCACCGCTAATGACAATCAGGCTACTGAAGAAAATGTGAGTTCCAGGGCTAATGACTGCATTCCGCCATTGAAAAAAATTGCCAGGGCACCCACTAGTGGTGCGCCTGAAGAAACTGAAGAACTCAGGGCAACTGCATCAGTTGTGCCTGAAGAACATCAACCAGATTCCTCAGCTGCTCCTGCACCAACTTCAACTCCAATCCATCTGCATCAGATGTGAAGAAGACCAAGGCTGCAGAGCGTGCTGTAGTGAAGAAAAGGAAAGCATCAGTTGCTTCAGATTCTTTAGCTTCAAAGAAAATTAAGCCTATGACAAGTTCATTTGCAAATCCGATTGATGCTGTTCCCATCTCAACCAGGCCATCAAAGGACCTTGTTCCTTTTGATGAAGAATATGTGATCCCCAGCGGATCAAATGAAGAAACTCCTTCTGCTGCTTTGTCTGCACCGTTGGATGAAGAAATTGAAGTGGATGCGATCCCTTCAACACCTATCATCTCCGCGCCTATTCCTCAGTTCACAGCTGAAGAGGCTGGCATTGAAGAAATGGAAGATGAAGATGTGGATGTTGGCTGCTCCACACCCGTAATCAGTGATGAATTCTGGGAAAGTCAGCATCCAAACTCTCCAATGTTCACCCCTCTACAGCAAATTCCTCAGTCCCCCACACAAACTGTACAAATGGGCTCAGAAGAAACTCATCCCACTACATCTGTCAATGAGGAAATTCCAGCCACTAGCGCTGAAGAAACTGTTGCTGTTGAACAACCAACGACGCAGACTGCCACTGAGGAGGAACCAGAAATTCCTCAGCCTGTAGAACCTGCGATTGAGATTCCTGAGGTCGTGATGCAACTCACTAACAATCCTCTGCCGAAGCCAAAGGATCCATTCTCGCGCAAGCAAAAGTTCAAGGCTGATGATTTCTTCGGCGAGCACATATTCTTCGAAGATTACAACCCATATAACTCTGCTCGCATTAGGAAGAGGCGTTTCTGGACTGCTAGTCAAGCCAATTTCTATTCCTCAGTGTTGTTCAACAAGGAGAAGATCTTCTACCATGAGCATATTCCTCACGTGGATATGGAATCTCTGCCATGCTTCGCACCAGTCCTCAGTGTTCTTCATAACGCTGGACTGCTAAACTTTTGCTCTGACATCTGCGATTGGAATGAAGAACTGATTCTTCAATTCTATGCAATGCTGCACATCACCAGAGATGCTAAAGATGTGAATTCATGGGTGCTGGACTGGATGTCTGAAAACACTCACTACACTGCACCAGCCTCTGAATTGCTTCGTGCTCTACCACTCAGTCCTCCCCTTGAAGAAGCTCGCTGCATCTACAGTGAACCTGAGCTCACACATCATTACATGCAGGTGCTGATGAAACCTTTGAAGCCAGGTCAAGCACCAAGAACCAAATTCCTCGTGAAGGAATTGTTGTACGTGCCCAGAACTGTCTATCATATTCTTACGAGGACAATCAGTCCAATCAAAGGCCATGACTCATCTGATGAGGAAATTGTTGGCATCATGAAGAATCTGGTATTCAATATCGTTCATGGAATTCCTGTCAATTATCACGATTTCTTCATGAGGACTATGGCAAATGTTGCACTATCTCCGTTTGAGCTAAAGCCTTATGCACCTTGGATTATGAGATTCCTCAGGACAAGGTCTTCACTCAACTACAAAGCTGATTTCCAGAATCACCTCAACTACTTGCCCCCAATTGAAGTCCTCAAGCAGACATATTCCTCAGTTGATGGAAAGGGCAAGGCACTAGCTATAATAGATGAAGGCATTCGTCCATTGGATGGTCAGTTTTGCAAAGTTGCATCTTATTCCACCAATGATGACTCTGCCACACATGACTTTGCCAATGCACCCAAGTCCACTCCTCAAGCCATTGCTCCGTGCGTGATCACTAACCATGAACTTCTGCTTAGTCTTCACCAGTGTGGATCGAAATCACAAATGGGTTAAGCGTCAGTTTGGTTCACTTCTTCACAACATGACTGCCACACACAATGCAGTGAAGAAAAACCACTACTACCTCCATCAAGTCTTCGGTCGCACCTGGGCAATCCTGTCACATCTGTATGGTGAAGAAGATCTGAACAAAATGGGTCTCAATGAAGATTTTGACTGGTCTGCACCTCCACCGAAGAAATTCAAGAAGGTCAAGGTTCCTTCTCAGGTGGCCAGCTCATATTCTTCATCACACGACACTGATGAACATGAAGACTTGGACGACACTACGGCAGGCCCTACTACAACATACGACCCCAACAACGCTGGCGCTCCTTCATCAACTTGATATTCTTCAGGGGCGTTGGTCCTCATATTCGATCCTTTTGGTCATTTGATGACAAAGGGGGAGAATTTTGAGTTAGTATTCAAGCGGGTCTTTCTATATGGGCATTTTTTGTTAAGTCACAACTCTCGTTCTTTTGAGACTTTATTGGATCGAGTTGTAATCTTAAACCCGATGGTGCTCTGATACTTTTGAGACGTTTTTCTGCATGCTTATTCCTCGTTAAATATTATTGCACGCATGCTGAATTACATCAGTCACCATATTTCATCATGCATTTCAAATTCTTCTCTGTTATATGTCAAATGCGTGTATGAATTACAAGATATAGGGGGAGATCTCCATGATTCAACTCTTCAAGTGTGCATTGCTTCAAAAGCAAATTCCTCACTATGCACATCTTCAGGGGGGTTCTTCTATATCTTGCAATCAAATTCCTCAATATCAGTTGTTACACTTAATATGTTTATCCCCGTTGAAAACTTAACCTATATTGTCATCAATCACCAAAATGGGGGAGATTGTAAGTGCATCTAGTGCCCCTTAGTGATTTTGGTGTATTGAAGACTTATAGGTTAAGGGACTAATGCGTTTGTGAGTGTACACAGGTTTATAAGTCTATGAGGAGTTTGATATTTACAGAGAAAGTCGACCCCTAAAAATGAAGTTCTTCGACTGAAGACGTTAAATCTCTGAAGACTTTCTGAAGACTATGAAAGTGAAGAAATTGGTGTGACCGTGAAGACTTGGTATTCATTCGAGGAACATGAAGCGTGAAAGACTTTTGTTTTCATAGTTTCATTTTCTCTTTCTTGAGTCATAGGAAACATTGTACTATTAAAGGGGGTCGAGGAAATACTAAGGAAAAATTTCCATGTGATGCTCAACTCAAAATCCTACACCTACCGATCCCTTCGAGTGAAGCCATTGGAAATCTCATACAGTCCAGTCATATTCTTCAGCGACAGAGACGAAGTTCTTCTGGTCTCTGAGAAATTTGTCCTGACTGAGGAGTTAGGAATTCGCCAGTGCGGATTGCCTACACAATGATAGCCCTGAGGATTTTGCTTCTCAAAATTCCGACTATTGTTGTGCTATGCGCCAGCTGTCCCAAAATATCTATCCACCTAACGGTCATATCATTGAAGGGCATTTATGTCTTATCATGTCGGGCTGCTCCCTAGGCTATAAATAGCCGCCCCCTACAACCACTAGTTGGTTGGCTGCTCCGAGAGAAACTGACACTTGTCATTTGAGAGCAACCCATCCTCCGAGGACTTTGAGTGAAAATCATCAAGTGAGGAAAAACCCAAAACCCAAACACCTACAAACCCCAAGTGATTGAGCATCACTGAAGAGATTGATCCTGCGTGGATCCGATGCTTGTTATCTTTGAAGACTGTGCTTCTTCTAGACGGTTAGGCGTCATGGTCTAGAGCATCCAAGAGGAATTGTGGATCGCCGAGTGACTGAGTTTGTGAAGGTTTGGAAGTCGCCTGAAGACTTACCACGAGTGATTGGACGAGGTCTGTGTGACCTTAGTTCAAGGAGAATACAGTGGGGACTGAGTGTCCTGAGCTGCGTGTTCAGGATTGGGTGTCCGGGACTGTGTGTCCTCGAGTTTAAATACTCAGCCGCTCCAACCAGACGTACAACTAAGACAGCAGTTGGAACTGGTCTACCAAATCATTGTCTTCACCAAGCTTACTGGTTCTATTTCCTCAACTCTTCCATTTCCTCATAACTGTGTTGTGTGCTTGTTCATATCTGTGTTTGAAGACTTTGACTGAAGACTTTCTCAATTTCCTCAGTTCAATTTCTTCAGTCTGTTTCTCTTCATCCTGTGTTATCCTGTGCTTACGCTTGTGTACTATGTGCCTGTCTTCATTTCATCATGATGACTATGCTTGTATTATGTTATGTTTACTTTTGAGTACTCATTCCGCTGCTAGTAGTTCTTCGCTAAGGAATTTCCTCACGGGCAAATTCCTAAGTGAAGAATTTCATAAAAATCACCTATTCACCCCCCTCTAGTTGATATAACGCACTTTCAGTTTCTCTCGAAAGAAGTGACCGGGAGGAAAGTGGAACTTGATGAGGTAACTATACCTGCTCCTCTATTGGAAAGTAGTTCATCACAGAAACTGGTTTCTGTGACACCTACACCAATTAGTGAGGAAGTTAATGATGATGATCATGGAACTTCAGATCAAGTTGCTACTGAACCTCGTAGATCAACCAGAGTAAGATCCGCACCAAAGTGGTACGGTAATCCTGTTCTGGAAATCATGCTACTAGATCATGATGAACCTACGAACTATGAAGAAGCGATGGTGAGCCCAGATTCCGCAAAATGGCTTGAGGCCATGAAATCTGAGATGGGATCCATGTATGAGAACAAAGTGTGGACTTTGGTTGACTTGCCCGATGATCGGCAAGCAATTGAGAATAAATGGATCTTCAAGAAGAGGATTGACGCTGACGGTAATGTTACTGACTACAAAGCTCGATGAGGGAGTCCTGGATTAGGGGGTCTCCGGACAGCCGGACTATCTCCATTGGCAGGACTATTAGACTATGAAGATACAAGATTGAAGACTTCGTATCGTGTCCGTATGGGACTCTACTTGGCGTGGAAGGCAAGCTAGGCAATACGGATATGGATATCTCCTCCTTTGTAACCGACCTTGTGTAACCTTAACCCTCTCCGGTGTCTATATAAACCGAAGGGTTTTAGTCCGTAGGACGACAATCACAACATACAATCATACCATAGGCTAGCTTCTAGGGTTTAGCCTCTCTGATCTCGTGGTAGATCTACTCTTGTACTACCCATATCATCAATATTAATCAAGCAGGACGTAGGGTTTTACCTCCATCAAGATGGCCCGAACCTGGGTAAAACATCGTGTCCCCTGCCTCCTGTTACCATCCGGCCTAGACGCACAGTTCGGGACCCCCTACCCGAGATCCGCCGGTTTTGACACCGACATTGGTGCTTTCATTGAGAGTTCCTATGTGTCGTCGCCGTTAGGCTTGATGGCTCCTACTATCATCGATAGCAATGTGGTCCAGGGTGAGACTTTTCTCCTCGGACATATCTTCGTATTCGGCGGCTTTGCACTGCGGGCTAATTCGCTTGGCCATCTGGAGCAGATTGAAAGCTACGCCCGTGGCCACCAGGTCAGATTTGGAAGTTTGAACTACACGGCCGACATCCGCGGAGACTTGATCTTCGACGGATTCGAGCCACAGCCGGGGGCGCCGCACTGTCGCGATGGGTATGACCTAGCTCTGCCGCCAAACAGTACCTCAGAGGCTGCATCCATATCAGCTCCGACCCTTAGCTCGGAGCCAACTGCGCTAGTCGAGGATGGGTGGTTAGACACCGCCTTAGGGGCTGCAGTCTCAACGGCGATCGAGCCGAACACCAGCCTAACCCTCTGCGCAGCCCGTGACTCCAAGGTGCCGGACTCTTTTCCGGACTCCGAACCATCCGCGCCCCTACCAATCGAATCCGATTGGGCGCCGATCATGGAATTCACTGCCGCGGATATCTTTCAGCACTCGCCCTTCGGCGACATGCTGAATTCACTAAGGTCTCTCTCTTTGTCAGGAGATCCCTGGCCGGATTATGGCCAACAGGATTGGGATGCGGACGACGAAGAAATTCGACGCCCACCCACCACCCACTTCGTAGCCACTGTCGATGATTTAACCGACATGCTCGACTTCGACTCCGAAGACATCGACGGTATGGACGACGATGTAGGAGACAAACATGAACCAGCACCTATAGGGCACTGGAAAGCCACCTCGTCATATGACATATACATGGTGGATACACCCAAAGAAGACAATGGCGATGGGATAGCGGAGGATGACCCCTCCAAGAAGCAACCCAAATGCCGACGTCAGCGGCGCTGCTCTAAGTCCCGCCAAAGCAAAAGTGGAGATACTGGCACAGGAGATAATCACACTTCGGATAGTGCCGAAGAAAACAAGAAACCCCTCCAGCAAGATTTAGAGCAGGAGGACGGAGGAGCCAGCTCTCCTGAGAGAGCGGCAGACAGAGAGGAGGAGGATGACAATCACATGCCCCCCTCCAAAGACGAGGCAAGCCTCGGCGACGATGAATTCGCCGTACCAGAGGATCCCGTCGAACAAGAGCGCTTCAAGCACCGGCTTATGGCCACAGCAAATACCCTGCAGAAAAAGCAGCAGCAGCTTCAAGCTGATCAAGATCTGCTAGCTGACAAATGGACTGAAGTCCTTGCGGCCGAGGAATATAAACTCGAACACCCCTCCAAGAGTTACCCAAGGCGCAGGTTGCTACCCCGACTGGAGGAAGAAGCGTATGATACGGCTGATCGGCCATCTCGTGGCCGCGATAGAAAGGCATTCCAGCCAAAAGCTCAGCCTCCACCCCAACGCCATTCAAATAAAAAGGCATGGGGAGAAACGCCAGACCTGCGAGACATATTGGAGGACAAGGCAAAGCATTCAAGATCGATCTACGGATCACGAGGGCGCACCACTCTGCGAGACGACAAACGTCATGCCGGATACAGTAAAAGCAAATCCGGCCGGGCCGAACATAGCGAGCAAGACCCATTTGAGCTGCGTCATGATATAGCCCAATACAGAGGCGCCGCACACCCCTTATGCTTCACAGACGAAGTAATGGAACATCAATTCCCAGAAAGTTTCAAACCTGTAAATATTGAATCATACGACGGCACAACAGATCCCGCAGTATGGATTGAGGATTTCCTCCTCCACATCCACATGGCCCGCGGCGATGACTTACACGCCATCAAATACCTCCCACTAAAGCTCAAAGGACCAGCGCGGCATTGTCTTAACAGCTTGCCAGCGGACTCTATTAGCTATTGGGAAGATCTGGAAGCCGCATTCCTCGACAACTTTCAGGGCACTTATGTGCGACCACTAGACGCTGATGATTTGAGCCACATAATTCAGTAGCCAGAAGAGTCGGCCAGGCAATTTTGGACTCGGTTCCTTACAAAGAAAAATCAAATCATCGACTGTCCGGATGCGGAGGCCTTAGCAGCTTTCAAGCACAACATCCGAGACGAGTGGCTAGCCCGGCACCTTGGTCAGGAAAAGCCAAAATCTATGGCAGCTCTCAGGACGCTCATGACCCGCTTTTGTGCGGGAGAAGACAGCTGGCTGGCTCGCAGTAATAACATATCAAAGAACCATGGTACCTCAGATACCAAGGACGGCAATAGCAGGTCACGTCGCAATAAGCATAAGCGCTGCATTAACAGCGAAAATACTGAGGATACGGTAGTCAATGCCGGATTCAAAGGCTCTAAACCTGGTCAGCGGAAAAAGCCATTCAAACAAAGTACACCGGGTCCGTCCAGCTTGGACCGTATACTCGATCGCTCATGTCAAATACACGGCACCCCAAACAGGCCAGCCAATCACACCAACAGGGATTGTTGGGTGTTCAAGCAGGCCGGCAAGCTAATTGCCGAAAACAAGGACAACGGGCCGCATAGCGATGACGAGGAGGAGCCCCGGCAGCCGCACACTGGAGGACAGAAGAGGTTTCCCCCGCAAGTGCGGACGGTGAACATGATATACGCAACCCACATCCCCAAGAGGGAGCGGAAGCGTGCGCTCAGGGACGTATATGCGTTGGAGCCAATCTCCCCTAAGTTCAACCCTTGGTCCTCCTGTCGGATCACCTTCGATCGTAGGGACCACCCCACTAGTATCCGTCATGGAGGATTCGCCGCACTGGTCCTAGACCCAATCATCGACGGATTTCACCTCACTCAAGTCCTTATGGACGGCGGCAGCAGCCTGAACCTACTTTATCAGGACAAAGTGCGCGAAATGGGTATAAACCCCTCAAGGATCAAACCCACAAAAACGACCTTTAAGGGCGTCATTCCAGGTGTAGAGGCCCATTGCACAGGCTCAGTTACACTGGAAGTGGTCTTCGGATCCCCGGATAATTTCCGAAGCGAAGAGTTAATCTTCGATATAGTCCCGTTCCGCAGTGGTTCTCACGCGCTGCTCGGGCGAACCGCATTTGCTAGATTCAATGCGGTATCGCATTATGCATACCTCAAGCACAAGATGCCAGGACCTCGCGGAGTTATTACAATCAATGGAAACACAGAGCGCTCTCTCCGAACAGAGGAGCACACCGCGGCCCTCGCAGCAGAAGCGCAATGCAGCCTCTCATGGCAATCAACCAGTTCGGCGCTTCAAAGCGTGGACACCTTCAAGCGCGCTCGGGGCAATCGGCAAATAGACCGCCTAGCGCGATCTGAGCTCGCGTAGGAATACGGCGGCCACCCCAATGCCAGCCCAACGGCGATATTCGTGCCGCGCGTACATAATTATGCATTAAAAATACCATGGGCACAGGTGGGGAGGGGGGCACAATTGCAGCACGCCCCAAAACGTGGCCTAAACCGCACTAGGGGCTTCCCGTTTGGTTATTTTTCTTTCTCTTTCAGGACCTTAATCTCTGGAAACACTGTCCGGCAGCACTATTGCCAAACACATGATGCAGCAACCAAGGAGGTAGACAGCTACGTTATACAACGGAATTCCCGGGTTGATTACAGTAACGAGTGAAATATTCAATTTAATATCATTCCTTAGCTTGCCCTTGGAAGGGACATAGTCCTACTCTTTGCTTACTGCACTATCTGTATCACTCTGCTTTAACGCAATTTTTAATAAATAATGCATGACATTACGACGATTATTGCATTTTTGTTATATATATATATGTGTGTGTTCATTAATGACGCCTTGCAACCGTACACTCTGGTACGGCCAATACACCAGGGGCTTACGTACCCCACAATGCGGTGTGAAAAGTCCGACCACTTTCACAAGTGCGGCACCCCGAACTTATAGCATTATATGCATCAGCTCTGAATCATGTCTTTGGTCAAATGTTGGGTTTTCCCGGCTCCTATGTTTTTGTACCTTACGTTCCGCTCTATCGGCTAAGGTAGCGCTAGGAGAACTACTGCGATTGTGCCCCGGTTCTGCCGAGCTTAGCACCTCAGTAGAGAAAGCTAAAACTGACTGTCATGATAAGGTGAGAGACTGGTCGTTGTTCGGCGAGGTTTTTCGATTCCCTAAAGACTTATGCCGCTTAGGGCGAGGGGCCGGCCCTGTACGGCTTACAGGCGTGTATCGCGCCCCGAATTCGGCCTTCCGAATATCAGGTGCTTCGCCGAAATTTAAAATTATAGAATTCTATGGCTAAGTGAGAGTGATAAAGCATTATTAGTCTGGTTGCCTTGTTCGTTATGCTGAGCACCTCCCTCGAAGGACCCAAATATGGGAACAAGAGTGCTCAGGTTTATCCTGAACACCCCAACACTCGTGGCATGGGGGCAGAAGCCGAGGACTAGCCATCTCTCAGATTGGATAAATGATCAAACAGAAGGTAATATTTTAAATTCCAACAAGCATTGCATAGCGCATATGAAACAAGTTTTCGTCATACAGGATCACACGAGCAAGTTCACTCAAATATTACATCCTTTGAACATTCGTCCGCTACAAGACGGGCACCCGGCAGAAGACCCTCGTAGTACATCTCGGGGTGGCGGTGCTCCTTGCCCTCCAGCGGCCCCTCCTTGATCAGCTTCACATCGTCTAGCTTGACCCACTGCAATTTCACACGGGCGAAAGCCCGGCGTGCACCTTCAATGCAGACAGATCGCTTGACGACCTCCAGCCGTGGGCAGGCATCCACAAGCCGCCTCACCAGGCCGAAGAAGCTGTTCGGAAGGGCGTCGCCAGGCCATAGCCGGACTATAAAGCTCTTCATGGCCTGATCGGCCACCTTATGTAGCTCGACCATCTGCTTCAGCTGATCGCTCATTGGCACCAGATGTTCGGCCTTAGCATACTGAGACCAGAACAACTTCTCCGTCGAGCTTCCGTCCTCGGCCTGGTAAAATTGTGCGGCATCGGACACACTGTGGGGCAAATCTGTGAATGCTCCTGAAGAGCTCCGGATCCGGGTAAGTAATCGGTAATTTACTTTTATATGCCTGCTTTGCATATAGAAAGCCTTACCCACCGCTATCTTCTTCATCGCGTCGATCTCTTGGAGGGCCTTTTGGGCTTCGGCCTTGGCACTTTTTACACTCTCGAGGGCCGCGGCAAGCTCAGACTCCCACGTCTTGGAGTCAAGCTCCAACGCCTCATGCTTCGCCACAAGAGCCTGGAGCTCTTGCTGCACCTCGCCCACCCGAGCCTCGTGCTTCTCTCGCTCGGTGCGCTCCTTGGCCGTTGTATCTTCAGCCTTGGTTAGCACTTGCTTCAGGGTCACCACCTCGGTCATGGCCCCTGGCAAAGATACGATGATCCTGTCATTTTGCAATCGCGTCCTCTTTTATATATATACATAAGACAGGTTATTACTTACCATTGTTCTCCTCGAGCTGCCTCTTGGCAAGGCCGAGCTCTTTCCTGGACCCCTCGAGGTCCTGCTTCAGTACGGCGACCTCCGCAGTCAGTGCGGCGGACGCCAGCAGCGAAGCCTGCATATGCATATTGACATACTTATATTAGACTCCTGCGATATTATTTGATCCTCTGTTCGGCTTTTCTTTATGAACACCGAACAAAGCATCAGGGGCTACTGTCTATGCGGTAATATTTCTACTATATTTTAAAACACTTACCTCAAAGCCTGTTAGAAGGCTGGCACAGGCTTCAGTCAATCTGCTCTTGGCGGACTGAGCCTTCTGGATCACCTCACTCATGATTGTCTGGTGCTCTTTGTCGATGGAAGCGCTGTGAAGCGCTTCCAGCAGATTGTCCGGTGCCTCTGGATGGACAGAGGTCACCGGCACAGGCATCTTGCCCCTCTTAGAAGGAGTCCGCCTGCCCGAGCCCGGAACCGCTGGAGGGTCCGGCACGGTGTTCGGCTGAGGGCCAAACTCGGAGCTCTCGGGGGCCCCGTCCCCGCGGCTCCCGGAGTCCGGAAGGTCGCCTTGATGCGCCTCCAGGACTATCTCCCCTCGACCCGGTGCCTCTTGAGACAGCAACTCGGCGTTGTCAGCAGGATGAGGGGAGGTGGCCGTCGGGACTGGATCGCTATCCATGTCCGACAAGCCCAGGGAGCCGTCCGATGATACATCGATGCTGGTTCGCGGCGGCCTGCATAATCATGTTCGGCGTTAGGGAAAGTGGTGCGACAAAGGAATGCTATGAGTTACTCTGGTATCCGAATACTTACGATCTCCCGGGGGGCTTGGCCCGGGGCAACCACTCGTCTTCGCCCTCGTCGGCGGCGGTGGAACTGTCCGGAAGGAGAGTCCTCCCCTTCTTGGACCCTTTGGCCTCCCCAGTTGGGGCGGCCTTCCTTTTCTTGTCTTCCCCGCCTGGAGGGGGAGCATCTTCTTCTTCCTCCTCGTCTTCGGGGGAAGAGTGTGCCGCAGAGTTATCGGACGATGAGTCCGATAACACCTGGCGTTAGGAACTCTATTAGGTTCCCTTGGCCTTCTTGGTCTTCTCCTGCACCTTGTAAGGAGTCGGAGCCAGCATCTCCATCAGGAGAGGGCTCGCAATGTCTTCGGGCAAAGGGGCCGGACAGTCGATCTGCCCCGACATCTCCACCCAGTCCTGTCAAAGGCCTGGAGATTAGACCCCGCACGTAATTAAGCTAGGGAAAATAAATGTCTTACGGGACGTATTGAACTCACCGAACGCGCTAAGCGCTTTGCGCTTAGTCCACGATCGTCGGCGAGAAAAGGAGGGACCTCGGCGCCCTTGAGCAGCACCTTCCAGACGTCCTTGTGCGTCGTATCAAAAAGCTCGCTCAGAGTCTGGTGCTGGGCCGGGTCGAACTCCCATAAGGTAAAATCCCGTTGTTGACACGGGAGGATCCGGCGGATGAGCATAACTTGGACTATGTTGACGAGCTTGAGCTTCTTGCTTGCCATACTCCGGATACATTTCTGGAGTCTGTCCAGCTCCACCGATGAACCCCACGATAGGCCCTTCTCCTTCCAGGAAGTGAGCCGTGTAGGGAATCCGGATCGAGACTCGGGGGCTGCTGCCCATTTGGCGTCGCGTCGCTCGGTGATGTAGAACCACGCCGACTGCCACCCCTTTATTGCCTCCACGAAGGAGCCTTAGAGCCATATGATGTTGGGCATCTTGCCCACCATGGCTCCGCCGCATTCTGCTTGTTGGCCTCGTACCACCTTTGGCTTGATATTGAAGGTCTTTAACCACAGGCCGAAGTGGGGCCGGATGCGGAGGAAAGCCTCACACACGATGATGAACGCCGAAATGTTGAGGATGAAGTTCGGGGCCAGATCATGAAAGTCCAGCCCATAGTAGAACATGAGACCACAGATGAACGGATGGAGGGGAAAACCTAGTCCGCGGAGGAAGTGGTGAAGGAAAACTACCCTCTCGTGAGGTTCCGGGGTAGGGACGATCTGCCCCGCGGCGGGCAGCCGATGCGCGATGTTCACGGCTAGGTATCCGGCTCCGCGCAGCTTCTTGATGTCTCCCTCCGTGACGGAGGAGACCATCCACCTGCCTCCCGCTCCGGACATGATTGGAGAAGGTTGAGGTGGGAAGTGCGGACTTGGGCGCTAGAGCTCGAGTGTGCGAAAACAGATGAGTAAGGGAGGAAGAAGGCGTGGATAGAAAGGTGAATCCTTATCCCTTTATATGGGCGGACGAAACTGTCGGATTTCGGGTTCCGGCAGACCCTTGAGGTTCGAACACTGGGGTGCGCACGGAGATTTCGCCTTCTATCTACCTGCACCCCTCCGCCTCGCTAAGATCTAAGCTATGGAAAGAACAGCACAAGAGACACAGGGTTTATACTGGTTCGGGCCACCGTTGTGGTGTAATACCAGACTCCAGTGTGTGGTGTGGTGGATTGCCTCTTGGGCTGATGATGATGAGCAATACAAGGAAGAACAGCCTTGTGAGGGTCTGTTCTTGGCTGGGGAGACGAACTACTAGGAGGAGTTCAGTCACCCTTCTCTCTCTCTCTTCTCGATTCTCTCTCCGATCCGATCTCGATCCCAGCTTGTTTCTGGGTTGGCCGATTCTCGATCCCCCCTACCCTGGGGGTGGCTAGTCCTATTTATAGGCAAAGGCCCTGGGCCTCTTCCCAAATATTGAGCGGGAAGGGCGCCAACAATTGGCCATTTTGAAGGGGAACATCTGGTACACTTATCCTGACTAAAGTTGGTCCTCGCCTGCTAAAGGCTCTGGTGGTGACGCTGGCTTGGGCTCCACAATGACTTCCTCCCTGTCGTTGGACTGGTCTTGCTCTCGTTGCACCGAAACGGGTGCCTTTGCTTGATGCTCTCGCCTGCGCTTGCTCCCTTTGCACCAAAGAGGAAAGGAGGACACTGCGTGGCTGGCGCCCGCCTGGAGCCTTTGGTTGTCATGGCTTGCGTCACGGGCACCTCGTGAGGTACCCCGCCTTGATCTCTCCGCCTCCTCGCGAGCCAGCCTAATGAGGCCGTGCCTGAGGAAGCTCCGTGTCGTCCGCCCCGCGAGGCTTGGCCCCTCGCGAGGGTCTTGGGTGTGTGTTAATGAAGGCAGGCCGTGCTGTGCCCCCCTTTGAGCCACGCCGCAGGCCGCAGGCAGGCAAGTCTGGGGACCCCCGTTCCCAGAACGCCGACAGTAGCCCCCGGGCCCAAGGCGCGCCCGGACTTGGCCGTGCAGGGAGGCGAAAGGGCAAGAGCGAAGCGCCGCGGGCCCTAACAGCCTGCAGCCTTGGGCGCCGCGTGGCGGTTGATTGGACGTGAGCGTCTCCACTTCCCCACGGCGCCTCGGCAACTGCACGGATTGGACAAGTCCCTGCATGCAAAGCGGATCATGATTACCTGCGATCGTGGAGGTTGGCGGTTGGCCTTCGCCGGCCATAAGTACGGAACGGCGCACGCCCTTCCAGTCCATCCCTTCTTGCTTCTCCTTCTTCCCAGTCCTTGCTCCATCTTGCTGCGATGGCTCTGATCCGCTGTTTCTCGACGGCAGAGAAGGGAAAGGCTCCCCGAGAGGAACCAGACACGCTCCCGCTGATGAAACGGCTCGCCCTCCGCGGCCGGGACGATGGGGCCCATCAGGTGGTGTCGAGGCCCTGGTGCGAGCGGCCACCGCCGGGGTTCCCGCTTCCCTTGTATACCCACATCGAGGGCTCTAAAGGAGTCGATGCCGATCGCCACGGGCGGCGCCGCCGTCGGCGCCGACGGGTCATAAGGTGTGGGTCGTCCCCCCTGGGGTCCACACTGAGGGCTCCTCCCGAGAGTTCGTGCTCCACGCCGCCATGCCTCCTCAGTCTTGGATTCGCCTTCCTCCCTTCTTGCCTCCATCATCCCACAGGGAGAACTCCTGGAGCTTTGGCTACAGCACGCCGGCTGCAGCACCCTCGCGACCGAGGCAGAGGTCGCGGTCGTTGCCCCGGGCGAGGCCTTCATGACTCGAGGCTGGAGCGAAATCGCCCGGGTCTGCAGGACAAGAGGCGCCTTCGCGATCCACTTGGAGTACGACGGTGCTTCGGTGATGTTCTTCAAGGTCTTCGATGCGAACGGGCGTCAACTGGAGTGCTGCCCCAGGAGAGGTGGTCGGGACCCTGCTACGGCGAGGACTGGGCCCGCCGACCGCTCCCTTGGCGGCTCCTCAGGCGGCGGAGGCGGCGGAGGTTCCAGCGACTCCGGCGAGCTCTTCGCGACTCCGGAGACGAGCGACGACAGCTATGAGCCCCCGAGCCGGTGCCGCTCCTGGAGCAGGGCGGGCTCGTCAGGCCGTCGCTGACTCTGATCTGGATGGGGTTGGCGCCGGTGCTCGACGGCCCACTATTGATGATGGCATCTTTTGCAGGGGCGCGTGTAGTTAGCGTCTGAGGGAGTCCTGGATTAGGGGGTGTTCGGGTAGCCGGACTATACCTTCAGCCGGACTCCTGGACTATGAAGATATAGGATTGAAGACTTCGTCCCGTGTTCGGATGGGACTTTCCTTGGCGTGGAAGGCAAGCTTGGCGATGCGGATATTCAAGATCTCCTACCATTGTAACTGACTCTATGTAACCCTAACCCTATCTGGTGTCTATATAAACCGGAGAGTTGTAGTCCGTAGGCAATCAACTCCATATACAACAATCATACCATAGGCTAGCTTCTAGGGTTTAGCCTCCTTGATCTCGTGGTAGATCTACTCTTGTACTACCAATATCATCAATATTAATCAAGCAGGAGGTAGGGTTTTACCTCCATCAAGAGGGCCCGAACCTGGGTAAAACATCATGTTCCCTGCCTCCTGTTACCATCCGGCCTAGGCGCACAGTTCGGGACCCACTACCCGAGATCCGCCAGTTTTGACACTGACATTGGTGCTTTCATTGAGAGTTCCTCTGTGTCGTCGCCTTTAGGCCCGATGGCTCCTTTGATCATCGATACGGTCCAGGGTGAGACTTTTCTCCCCGGACAGATCTTCGTCTCTGGCGGCTTCGCTCTGCGGGCCAATTTGCTCGGCCACCTGGAGCAGATCGAAAGGTACGCCCCTGGCCATCAAGTCAGGTTTGGAAGCTTAAACTACACGACTGACATCCGCGGAGACTTGATCTTCGACGGGTTCGAGCCACGGCCAAGCGTGCCGCACTATCTCGAGGGGCATGATCTAGCTCTGCCTCCGGACAGTGTCCTGGAGGCCGCACACGCATCGTTTCCGACCCCTAACTCGGAACCTATTGCACCAATCGAGGATGAGCGGTTGGACGTCACCTCGGGGGCTTCGATCTCAAAGGCGATCGAGCCGAACGCTAGCCCCGCACTCTGCATGATCCGTGACTCCGAGGATCCGGACTCCTTTCCGAACTCCGAACCCCCCGCGCCCCTGCCGATCGAATCCGATTGGGCGCCGATAATGGAGTTCACCGCCGCAGACATCTTTCAGCACTCGCCTTGTGGCGATATCCTGAACTCTCTCAAGTATCTCTCCTTATCAAGAGAGCCCTACCGAACTACGGTCAGCGAGGATGGGATAAGGACGATGAAGAAATTCAAAGCCCACCCACCACCCACTTGGTAGCCACTGTCGACAATTTAAACGACGTGCTCAACTTCGACTCCGGAGACATCGATAGCATGGATGACGATGCAGGAGATACCGACGAACCAACGCCCATAGGGCATTGGACAGCCACCTCATCTCACGATGTGTACATGGTGGATACCCCTAAAGGAAGCGACAACGAGGAAAAAGGGGATGGGACGGGAGATCGACCCCCCGAAAAGCAATCAAAGCGTCGGCGTAAACGCCGACCCAAGCCCCGCCTTGACAAAAACCCAGCCATAGAGCAGGACGAGCCGGTAGACGACGAGCAGGCCTTAGAGCAACCGTCCGAACAGGGCAACACGGATAGAGAAACCGAACATCCCTCCTCTGGCGAAAACGGCATTCCGGATGACCTCACGCCGAATAAACCTATGGAGCAGAAGAATCTCCACGAGAGGCTCGTTGCAACTGCACGCAGCCTAAAAAAGCAAAAGTGGAAGCTAAAAACAGTGGAAGATGCACTCCGGATTAGATGGAGCAAAGTAATCAATACCGTAGATAAATACGGCGACAGTCGCCGCACTAAAAGCTATCCGAAAAGAAAGCTACTGCCTGAATTCGACGAAGAGGCCCTAGAGCCCTCGCATTCAAAAAATGAGAAAGCCACACGGTCGGATAGACGACCCCATAAAGCGGCAAGCGGCGCCGCACCTAAATAGGCATGCGACCCACTTAAGGATTCGCATCATGGCCTAGTCAGGTCCATTTATGGGCCAAGAAAGCAAGCTCTCGTAAGCAACGCTATGAAGCCATCATCAGAATCCGGCACACCCAAATACAGGGGCGCCGCACACCCCCTATGTTTCACCGATGAGGTCCTGGACTATGAATTCCCAGAGGGATTCAAACCCGTAAACATAGAGGCATATGATGGAACAACAGACCCTGGAGTTTGGATCGAGGATTATATCCTCCACATACACATGGCTAGAGGAGATGATCTCCACGCCATAAAATATTTACCCCTTAAGCTTAAAGGGCCAGCCTGGCATTGTCTTAAAAGCCTTCCCGAAAACACAATTGGAAGCTGGGAAGAGCTCGAGGATGCTTTCCGAGCAAACTTGGGACCTATGTCCGCCCTCCGGATGCAGACGATCTCAGTCACATAACTCAACAACCTGGAGAATCAGCTCGGCAGTTCTGGAATAGATTCCTCACTAAAAGGAATCAGATAGTCGACTGCCCGGACGCCGAAGCCTTAGCAGCTTTCAGGCATAACGTCCGAGACGAATGGCTCGCCAGACACCTCGGCCAAGAAAAGCCAAGAACAATGGCCGCACTAACAAGCCTCATGACCTGCTTTTGTGCAAGGGAGGACAGCTGGTTGGCAAGGTGCAGCCCCAGTGACCCAAGTACATCCGAAACTAGGGATGGAAACGGAAAACCGCGACGCAACAAGGACCATCGCTGGACTAAGGACAAAAGTACGAAGACCACATCAGTCAATGCCGGATTCAAAGGCTCACGACAAAATCAGGAAAAATTGCCCCCCAGGATAACAGGGACGATCCATCCAACCTAAATAAAATCCTGGACAGGATATGTTAGATACACAGTACTCCCGGGAAGCCTGCTAACCATACCCACAGAGACTGTTGGGTTTTCAAACAACCCGGCAGACTCAATGCCGAACACAAGGGGCTCGACACACCAAGCGAAGATGAGCACGAACCCCAAAAGCAGAGCACCAGGAAACAAAAGAACTTCCACAAGAAGTAAAAACAGTGAACTCACTTCACATAACAAAACGTGCGGCGCCCGTAAAGGTACGCACCACACGGCCCATCCCCAAAGGGTCCTGCCACTGGTTGTCAAAACCGATCATCTTCGATCAGCTAGATTATTCTAGAAATATCAAGAATGTAGGCTGGACTGCCTTGATACTCGATCCAATAATTGGCGGACTCCAGTTTTCAAATGTCCTTATGGACGGCGGCAGTGGACTAAACCTGATATATCAGGATACAATCCAGCACATGGGGATAAACCCAGCAAGAATCCGCCACAGCAAAACCTCCTTTCAAGGGGTAATACCTGGTCCGGACACCCATTGTATGGGTTTTCTTCGGCTCGAAGTCATATTCGGCTCTGCCGATAACCTCCGCCGCGAAAAGCTGACCTTCCATATCGTCCCGTTCTCAAGTCGCTATCAAGCACTACTGGGACGGGAAGCTTTCGCTCGCTTTAACGTAATACCACATTATGCATCTCTTACGCTTAAGATGCCCGGTCCACGAGGCATCATCTCTTTGAAGGGGAAGCACTAAAGTGCGCCTCCCCAAGCGGAGGACTGTGCGGCCGCTTTGACAGCCCCATAGCAAAATGGCCTCACCGGCCAAAAAACTTCGATATAGGTCATTCAAGACCACGAACGCGGATAGACGAGTTTGGTGCAAAATCATCATTGATGCAGGCCTAGAGGCCATATACCCCCGCACTAGGGGCTCCACGCATATACAATAAGAGACAATAAAGCTCAATCTTATATATTTTACTTTATACTTTGTTTATTTTAAACTTTTTCGGCACGACCCATTTTCAACTTAGTTCCTCTCTTTTACAGATGAACGTCGCGCGGCGCCCGTCCAGGATACGGCACAACGGGGACACAGGCGCAGACGTGCAGTAGGGACCCGTCCTAAAGGATTCTTTTTAGATTAAGACCCTGCGTAAACCTTTTTTACTGTCTCTTGTTGCTACACATCCCCTGGTTTTTTCTTTCTGACATAACCAAGGAGGAGGCTGGCGTCTTGGCATGTGGCCACAACAGAATTTTTGCACGTACCTGGACACTAGGGGATTTTTTAATAATAAAGAGTGTTGTTTCGCCCGCACTCATAAAGACCGAACACCTTAGGGAGTGTTCGGCGTCGCGAGTTTTGGCATTATATGCATCAGCTCTGAATCATGTCTTTGGTCAAATGTTGGGTTGCCCGGCTCCTGAGTTTGGCTACCTTACGTTCCGCTCTATCGGCTAAGGTAGCACCAGGAGAACTACTGCGATTGTGCCCCGGTTCGGCCGGGCGAGCACCTCAGTAGAGAAAGCCGGAAACTGACTGTCATGATGTAGCGTGAGACTGGTCAGCCACTCGATGACCTATCGGAATCTATCGGATTCCTCCGCTTTAATGAAGGGCCGCTTCCCGGTCAGGCACATACGTGCCCCGAACTCGGACGAGCGCAGTTGCCACCAAGGGACTACCTAAATAGTCTCACTGTCAAACTCCTATGGCTAAGTGAAAGTGTTAAAGCATTATAGTCCGGTTGCCTGGCCCGCTGCGCTATCACCTCCTTTGTAGGACCAAGACATTGGGTTAAGTGTGAAAATGCGTCTTCTGCGAGCACCCCCGCACTATGTGCGTGGGGGCTGAAGCCAACGACTGCCATCTTTCAGATTTTGTATATATATAAATATATATATATATATATATATATATATATATATATCTTAAAACGGCCGCACAGGAGGTGTTCCCAATACTTGGAGGCACAAGTATAAAAAAGGCCACTACAGTTTATCAAAATATTACTTTATAATTACATACGCTATCATAACATAGCATCTTTCGGGCACAACGTCTCTATTACACGAGCGCCTTCAAGAACTTCCTGAAAATAGTGCTCGGAGGGTACTCGGCTTTTGTCCAAATCTCGGGACGCAACAACGGTGGTCTCATCTCTGCCCAGTATGTCTTAACACGGGCAAGAGCCATCCTAGCGCCCTCTATGCATGCTGACCTCTTCATTGCATTTATACGCAGCACCGCGTCAAGGAATTGTTGCACTAAGCTGAAATAACTCTTCAGCTCCGACTCCCCGGCCACAGGTGACCCATGACGTACTTCATGGCGAGTCCAGACAACCTATTCAGTTCGGCCCATTGAGCCAAACGATCATCCACTGCCAGTGGACGCTCTGGATTGTGAAACTGCGACCAGAAAAGCTTTTCCACTTCGCGATCTTTCTAATCTCGAAAGTGTTCGGTCGCATCATCAGCACTCGCTGCCAAGTCCAGATAGGTATCCTCCCCACTCCACATCCGGTCCAACGGAGCAAATTTCGGATCGCAAAATTTCCTTCGCAGCATAAAGGGCTTTCCAGCCGCAATCTGTTCGGCCTGACGCAGCTCCTCCTTCGCAGCTCTCATCGCAGAGCGCGCGTCCTTGGCATTGGCAACGGCCTTCTCTAAGCCCGTCTGTTTCGCCTGGTCTTCTTTTTCAAGAAGTCTGCAACGGTCTGTAGCGCCTTTTAACTTTTCGGCCATCTCTTCCTTGCTTCGGCAATGAGCAGCATGTTCGGCTCTCAGCTCTTCAAGGGCTTTCCTGGTGTCCGCATCACTTTCACTGGCTTGTTCTTTAGCTCGGGCAAGTTCTTCCCTAAGACTCTCCACAGCGACCGCACCATCTGCGTCAAGCACACACATCGTAAGACACAGGCATAAAACTGTTCTTACCTGATGACGCCCGAGGAATTACATACCTTGAGCCTCATCAAGCCGCTTATTGACAAGCGTGATGTCGGCATCTGCCACGTCCAGTTGCCGCTTTAGTTCGGCAAAATTGTTAGTTCGGCTCGATTCCGGACACCCTGCCGCCTACATTCAAAGGCGACATCTTAGACCTGGGATTATGATCCTCCGCGTGCCGTCATTTCTTGACAACGCGCAGAGTCTCAGGGGCTACTATCTACACAGGGCGCATCTTATTTATGCGCAACTGACAAAAGTATACATTATCTAATGTACCTCGAAACCCGTCAGTAAACTTTTGACGGCCTCATATAATCCGCTCTCTACGGATGAAATCCTTTCAATCACCATGCCCATCAATGCGCGGTGCTCCTCTGAGATAGAAGCTCGCCCCAACAGAATCTTTAGCTCCTCCGGCCGAGAACCAGACGGTGCCGGGCTCGTCCCATGACCTCTTTCGAAGGCCGGATGCGGAGAACCTCGGGGGGGGGGGGCGCATAGCCACCTTCCGCCCCTGCCGGATTTGGAGAAACCCTCCACGACGACACCTCAGGGTCGCCCGCCTCGCTAGGCGGCACGACAGGGGGAGGCGTCCCGCTCTCCATCATCTCCGGAAGGAGATCCCCCGAAGACGAGCTCTGCTGAGAAGGGCTGAGGTCCGAGCTACAAGGTAAAGGTTTGGTTAATCTTCTCAGATATAAATCAAGGATTTCCCTCATCCCTCAAAAGGAAAATCTTTTCTCCACTTACGGCTCGCTAGAGGGCTGATCCCCTTGAGGGCGTAGTCCGGCCGAGGAACTCCCCGACGTCAGACCCTCTGACCAGGATTTTCTCCCCCGCTTCGAGGCCAAGGTTTCTGGGTCGTCAGAGGCGGCTCTCTTCTTCCCCTTAGGAGAGGAATTGTCGGTTCCTCCCTTCGGAGCAGCCTCCTTCGAGGAGGCCATAGCTTCCTTGTCCTCCCCCTCCAAAGGCATTATCTCCAGCATCCTGACCAGCACGGGATCCGGCCTAGTTTCAGGAAGGGGAGCCGGACACCTGATCAGCTTTGCCTTCGCTATCCACTCCTGTTTAAAAGGACGACTCTTTTAGGGGCAAGTTTATGACAATTATACGGATAGAAGGTTCGGGCACAAGGTTGCTTACTTGAGTATCCGGGCGATTGCAGCTTAGGCCTGCGTCCTCGGTTAAATCCGGACACATCTCTTGTGATCCGAAGAACAGTCTATACATCTCCGCGGGCGTTGTGCCCATAAAGTTCTGGAGAGCTCGCGGTCCCTCTGGATTAAACTCCCACAGGCGAAGGGGGCGACGTTTGCCGGGTAATATTTGGCGAATCAGCATGACCTGCGTCACCTTGACCAAGCTGAGGTTTCCTTCCAAGAGATCCTTAATTCGTCCCTACAACAAGGGCACGTCTTTGGGAAAACCCCAATCTAACCCTCTGTTAACCCATGACGCTAGACGTGGTGGGGGACCCGAGCAAAAGGCAGGAAGCGCCACCAACTTGGTGCTCCGGGAAGCGGTGATATAAAACCACTCTCGTTGCCACAAGCCTAGCTCCTCTTGAAAAGATCCCTCGGGCCATGGAGCATCAGCATTTTTGCTTAGAACAGTGCCTCCGCACTCTGCGTGCCGTCCCTTGATCATCTTCGGCTCCACTTTGAAAGTCTTGAGCCATAATCCGAAGTGAGGGGTAACACGGAGGAACGCTTCGCATACAACGATAAACGAGGAGATATGGAGGATGGACTCCGGAGCTAAGTCGTGGAATTCTAGCCCGTAATAAAACAGCAGTCCCCTCACAAAGGGGTCCATCGGGAAGCCTAACCCCCGAAGGAAGTGAGACACGAACACTACGCTCTCACCGGGCTGGGGACTGGGGATAGTCTGCCTTTGAGCAGGCAACCTGTGCGAAATTTCGGCGGTCAAGAACTTAGCCTCTCTCAACTTTAGCACATCCTCCTCCGTGACGAAGGAGGCCATCCATCGACCTTGAAGGTCGGAACCGGACATTGTCGAAGGTCTGAGGCGCCCGGAAGCTGGAGCCTAGGGTGTTGGAACTCGAGGCGACGGGCGAACTTGTTTTGGGATTGGAGAAAAGGAGTAAGGCCCTGGTCTCTTTATAAGAGGTTGAATACCAGGAGCCCTCCCCGTAACCGTTTGGGACTCGCCTTTAATCGAGAAAACATGCTAACGGGCACGATTGGATTACCCACGTCTGTATTGATGAGAATCCTGTAAAAGGGGGGCACACGATCTCTGCTTTGACAAGACGTACCAAGGAAACTGCCTCGCAAAACGCGCTGAGGTGAAAAAGTGAAAACGATTCGAGTAAAGGATTTGGCTGTAGTGTGATGATGCACTGCGGAATACGTCAGCAGATTTGATTTGTGTTAATATCATTCTCTCTATGGCAATATGTGGAGGCTTATTTTGCAGAGCCGAACACTACTCTTGGTGTTTACAATCTTCTATGAAGGACTTGGAGGAGGAACCTGCCTTGCAATGCCGAAGACAATGTGCGCGCCAGACTCGTCGTCATTGAAGCCTGGTTCAGGGGCTACTGAGGGAGTCCTGGATTAGGGGGTGTTCGGGTAGCCGGACTATACCTTCAGCCGGACTCCTGGACTATGAAGATACAAGATTGAAGACTTCGTCCCGTGTCCGGATGGGACTTTCCTTGGCGTGGAAGGCAAGCTTGGCAATGCAGATATTCAAGATCTCCTGCCATTGTAACCGACTCTATGTAACCCTAACCCTTTCCGGTGTCTATATAAACAGGAGGGTTGTAGTCCGTAGGCAATCAACTCCATATACAACAATCATACCATAGGCTAGCTTCTAGGGTTTAGCCTCCTTGATCTCGTGGTAGATCTACTCTTGTACTACCCATATCATCAATATTAATCAAGCAGGACGTAGGGTTTTACCTCCATCAAGAGGGCCCGAACCTGGGTAAAACATCATGTTCCCTGCCTCCTGTTACCATCCGGCCTAGACGCACAGTTCGGGACCCACTACCCGAGATCCACCGGTTTTGACACCGACAGCGTCCTTTTAGGATCTATTCCCTGCGAGGAATCGAAGACGCGTCTCGTGGGGGCTTGTAAGGTGCCTGTGATCCTGTTTTGTTAATATAACCTTTGTCATAGAATTGTGCGAGTTGCTCATTCCGTCTTAGCTCAGTTCTCCCTTTCGAACCTCACGAGGGATTGGTGCTCTGCACCGACAGGTCCCAGTCCCAAGGCAGCTTCAGCCGTCGCTGGTATGCCAGGTCGCGATGCCGTGGTCAAGGCCAGGAGGTGAGCGACCCGGGGTCCGGTAAGAGCCCCTGAGTCACGATGCTCAGGAGGTCCCCTTTGGCGCTCAAGCAGCTGTCGTTTGGTGAGAAAGGAGAGCGGCGTCGCTAACACGGGATTGCATTAGGTGCGGGGATGGTGCCACGGTAGCTGGTGCTTCCAGGTGGTGACTTATCTCGAGAATCAGGGGCCGCTCTCTGGTGTGTCGCTGGGTCCGGGCATCGGCAGGAGTGAGCTTGCTCGGCGAGGTCCTCGTGTGTCCCTCCCCTCTTGCCTTTGCTCCCCATTCTGCTCTACGTCCTCGGGTCCCGGCCCTCGAGCGAGTCTCAGCCGTCGCTGGTATGCCAGGTCGCGATGTCGTGGACAAGGCCATAGGGTGAGGGCTGGAGAGCCAGTGGGAGCCCTGAGTCGCGATGCTCAGGCACCCCCCTTTAACGTGCAAGCGGTTCGCGCGGATGAGAGTGAAGGAGACACCGCAAGGGCCTTGCCTGACGCGGCTCCTTTAGGAGATCCTGTAGACCCATCATAGAAAGAACGAGGGGTTGCCATGACAATTGACAGTCAGCCGTTGGTTGCTTCCGAGGGGCGATGAGGCACTGAAGGCTTGACGAGGTGGCGCCATGCGGGGCTGCCGCGGCCAGAGCTCAGCCATTCAGGTTTGTTAGCGTTGCAGGGACAGACCCATGCGCAAGCGTCGTGCCGTTTGGGAGCAGCTCCGTCAGTTGGCGTCAGTTGAGAGGGCAACTAGGTCAAACACATTAGCCGCGAAGGAGTGGATTCATTCAAATAGATGCTGGGAAGGCGGACATCACTGGGTCAGGCCCGAGGGACTTGGGGTTGATGCAGCCCGTGGGGCGCTCCCAACAAAGTAAGCTAACAACATGAAATAAAAGGGATACATGCCGCAGGGACGGACCCACGCGGCCTGGGAATAATGAAGCCCTGGGGGGCGCTCCCAGCTGGAATGAAACTTGAAAGATGTCACCTGATGATGTCGAGGACTAAGGAGTGTTGGTGTAGCAAACTCGGTGGGCTGCGGAAGCCGATCCTCACGAGCCCCCAGGCCCAGGGGCCTCGGGAGGCTCCGGAGGCGCTGGTGGCTCCTCGCGGACCATCTCCATCTCCGCCAGGGCTGCGGAACGCCTGGCCTCTTGAGCCTCCATGATACCCCTCATGAGGCGCTGGTACGTGGCAGCCGCGTTCGGCAAGCCGTAAGGCATGCGAACATAGCTGTGGGGTGGACCTTCGCAGCTCCCCACTCGCAAGGGCCAGAGGCGCTCCAGAGAGGCGACTCGATTGAGCCCTGGTATGTCGATGCAGACGCGCAGCCCACCATCCTCGCCTGGATGGGGAGCCACAGCTAGTAGGCGGCGGCCGCCTTTCATGACTCTTGACTCTTGTATCTCCTGAATGACCTTGCTGACGAACTCCTGAGGGTCTAGCTCTCCTTGCCTTACTCCTTCTTGAGGGAAACATGCTTCGAAACACGCCTCCATGTGGTGCCCAAGCGCCTCCCTCGTGACCTTAGCCAGGTCGGTGGCCCTCCAGGGGAGAGCCCCCGAGCCCTGCCTGAGGAGGGCGCCGGGCATGCTTTCCTATGCGATGGAAGGAGGTTCCCCCTGGTCAGGCGCGGGCCCTGAGGGGCCGGGCCGGACGATGTCTTCTTCTTCTTGGGGGCGGTCTCGGGAAGCCTCCTGCTTCCGTGATCCGGGTCTTCCAGTGATGCGACCTAAAAGGCTCATTCTAGGGAACACACCGCGTCCTTCTCTTCATAGGGCACCGCGATGACTCCGCCACTTCCTGGCATCTTGAGGACGTTGTAGCCGTGGTGAGTTACAACCATGAACTTGGCCAGCGCTGGGTACCCAAGGATGGCGTTGTACGGCAGGCAAATGTGGGCGACGTCGAAGTCGATGAGCTCGGTGCGGTAGTTGTCGCGTGCCCCGAAGGTGACAGGGAGGCGGACCTGCCCAATCGGGAGCGCGGAGCCATCGGTGACTCCGGAGAAAGGCTTGGTCGGCTGGAGCTGGTTGTAGGGCACTTGGAGATTGTTGAATGTTTCCACGGACAGGACGTTGAGCCCTGCCCCGCCATCGATGAGGGTCCTGGTGACCACCACGCTGCTGATGATTGGGGAACAAAGCATCAGGAGGACTCCAGCTGTGGTCGCGCACTTGAGCTGATCTGCTGAGCTAAACGTGATGGCGCACGCCGACCACCTGAGAGGGCGCATGGCTTCGAGCTTGGGGAGGACTGCATTCACTTCGCGGGCGAACTGCTTGAAGATGCGTTGAGAGGCTGGGGCTTGAGCCCCGCCCAGGATGCAGGCGATCGCGCGTGGCTCCTGGAAGCCCCCAGCCCCCTTGTCCTGATGGCGGTCCTCGTTTCTCCTTGGTTGTGGCGGCAGCGGAGGGAGGCCTGCGTTGCCTTGCGGGCGATCCTCGCAAGGCTGATCCCTCCAGTCTCCCTCGTGAGGCGGGCCTTGCCAGCGATCCTCGCGAGATCGATCACGCCACCCTTGGCGCGGGCAGCGGTCTTCCCAGCGTCCTGCGTTCCTTCCTCCTCCTCGACCGTAGCCCCGGTCACCGCGGTTGGGGCGACGGCCGATCCTTCCTTCTCGCACGGCTCGGAGATCTTGACATTCGTTGGTGTTGTGGGTGTGGAGGTCGTGGTACACACAGTACCGACTGCCCTGGGAAGATTTGGGCTGATCTCTGCCCCGCTTGGTGTCTGGTTCTGCCACGAGCACGGCAGCCCCCTTGCGCTTCACATCCTTGGCCTTGGGCTTCTTCTCTTCTGGGTCTGCAGCAGGCAGCTCGAGGAGGGAGAGATGCCCTTCTTCAGCCCTGGCGCACTTGGTTGCCAAGTTGAACAACTCCAATGAAGTGCACAGGTCTTCATGCATCGCCAGCTCCTCCTTCATCTTGACATCACGCACGCCGTCGGAGAAGGCTAAGATGATGGCCTCCTCGGTCACCTTGGGAATCTTGAGGCGTGCGTTGTTGAAGCGCTGGATGTACTTCTGCAGGGTCTCTCCGGGTTGTTGCTTGATGCGGCGCATGTCGCTCACGGCGGGTGGCCGGTCACGAGTACCTTGGAAGTTGGCGATGAAGCGGGTGCGCATCTCGTCCCAGGAGGAGATCGTGCCTGGAGCCAGGTTCAGGAGCCAGGTGCGGGCCCCGTCATTGAGCGCCACGGGAAACCAGTTCGCCATGACCTTCTCGTCTCCGTTGGCAGCTTCGATGCCCAGCTCATAGAGCTGGAGGAACTCCGCAGGGTCGGTCGTGCCGTCGTAACGAGGAGGCAGGTCTGGCTTGAACTTGCCGGGCCACGCGACGCTGCGTAGCTCGGTGGTGAAGGCACGGCAGCCTGCTGTGGCCACGGGAGGCCTTGGGTGACGGAGAGCTTGGTCTTGCATGTCCCCACACGCTGCAGCTGGGAGCAACGCGGGGTCTTGACGTGCGGGAGCAGGAGAATGGTCGTGGCATGCTGGAGCAGGGAGCGCCCGGGCAGCTTCTTGCGGGCGAGGGACTTCTTGGCAGCTCTGCTCTTGCCGTGCTGGCACCTGACGGAGCGGGTTCCGCCCAGGGGCCACGCGCCTTGGAGTCATGGCGCCTTCTTGAGGAGGAGGCGGCTGGGGCGCCCCCGGAGCTTCGTCACCCGCGCGGGGCGGGGTGAGGTGCAGCGGAACGGACGGCACAGGAGAGCCCCCTGCGGCGCGGACGAGCTCGGCGACGCGGTCGAGCCATTCTTCATAGACGTCGTCGATGGGACGGTAGCGCAGGAGCTCGTTTGCTGTGATGAGCGCAGCTCGAGCCTCCATGGGTGCGCGGAGCGCGCGGGACGAAGAACCAGCTGGGGTGAGCGAGGGAGTAGCGGTGCGGCCGTCTTGCCGCACGGATGGATGCTGAGACGACGCTTGCTGCTCGCCCCCCGCCGGGCCGGTGGCGGCGTTGACGGCAGGTGACGGGGAACGGGTAGGACGCCCGCCGACAGGAGCCGTCTGGGCGACGCGGGAGGCGAGAGCGGCCTGGCGCTCGGCGCGGGCCCGACGAGCGTCAGACGTGGACGCGATGGTCGGAGGAGAACGGGGTGGTGGAAGACGAATTCCGGCGCACCCCTACCTGGCGTGCCAAATGTCGGATTTCGGGTTCCGGCAGACCCTTGAGGTTCGAACACTGGGGTGCGCGTGGAGATTTCGCCTTCTACCTACCTGCACCCCTCCGCCTCGCTAAGATCTAAGCTATGGAAAGAACAGCACAAGAGACACAGGGTTTATACTGGTTCGGGCCACCGTTGTGGTGTAATACCCTACTCCAGTGTGTGGTGTGGTGGATTGCCTCTTGGGCTGATGATGATGAGCAATACAAGGAAGAACAGCCTTGCGAGGTTCTGTTCTTGGCTGGGGCGACGAACTACTAGGAGGAGATCAGTCACCCTTCTCTCTCTCTCTTCTCGAACTCTCTCCGATCCGATCTCGATCCCAGCTTGTTTCTGGGTTGGCCGATTCTCGATCCCCCCTACCCTGGGGGTGGCTAGTCCTATTTATAGGCAAAGGCCCTGGGCCTCTTCCCAAATATTGAGTGGGAAGGGCGCCAACAATTGGCCATTTTGAAGGGGAACATCTGGTACACTTATCCTGACTAAAGTTGGTCCTCGCCTGCCAAAGGTTGTGGTGGTGACGCTGGCTTGGGCTCCACAATGACTTCCTCCCTGCCGTTGGACTGGTCTTGGTCTCGTTGCACCGAAACGGGTGCCTTTTCTTGATGCTCTCGCCTGCGCTTGCTCCCTTTGCACCAAAGAGGAAAGGAGGACACTGCGCGGCTGGCGCCCGCCTGGCGCCTTTGGTCGTCATGGCTTGCGTCACGGGCACCTCGTGAGGTACCCCGCCTTGATCTCTCCGCCTCCTCGCGAGCCAGCCTGATGAGGCCGTGCCTGAGGAAGCTCCGTGTCGTCCGCCCCACGAGGCTTGGCCCCTCGCGACGGTCTTGGGTCTGTGTTGATGAAGGCGGGCCGTGCTGGGCCCCCCTTTGAGCCACGCCGCAGGCCGCAGGCAGGCAAGTCTGGGGACCCTCGTTCCCAGAACGCCGACAGAAACTAAGCATCCCCACTTGCCTGGTAAAACTCGCTTATCCCCCAAGTGCCGCAAATTATGGCACTGTTGGGTTACCCACACCCGTATTGATGAGAATCCTGTAATAAGGGGACACGATCTCTGCTTTGACAAGACGGGTAGAAAAACTGCCTCGCATTATGTGCGGGGCTGGTTAAAAGAAACGGTTCAAATAATCACCAGGCGATGACATAACGTCATGTTGCCAAAACAAGCCAGCAAATTAGATCTGCAAAAATATTATTCTCTCTACGGTGGAATGTGGAACTTATTTTGCAGGGTTGGACACTATCCTCGTATTCAAATTCTTCTGTGATGTATTCGGAGAAGTCTTGCAATGCCGAAGATAATACTACGCGCCGGACTCATCGTCATTGAAGCCTGGTTCAGGGGCTACTGAGGGAGTCCTGGATTAGGGGGTCTCCGGACAGCTGGACTATCTCCATTGGCCGGACTGTTAGACTATGAAGATACAAGATTGAAGACTTTGTCTCGTGTCCGGATGGGACTCTACTTGGCGTGGAAGGCAAGCTAGGCAATACGGATATGGATATCTCCTCCTTTGTAACCGACCTTGTGTAACCCTAACCCTCTCTGGTGTCTATATAAACCGAAGGGTTTTAGTCCGTAGGACGACAATCACAACATACAATCATACCATAGGCTAGCTTCTAGGGTTTAGCCTCTCTGATCTCGTGGTAGATCTACTCTTGTACTATCCATATCATCAATATTAATCAAGCAGGACGTAGGGTTTTACCTCCATCAAGAGGGCCCGAACCTGGGTAAAACATCATGTCCCCTGCCTCCTGTTACCATCCGGCCTAGACGCACAGTTCGGGACCCCCTACCCGAGATCCGCCGGTTTTGACACCGACACTCGACTTGTTGCGAAAGGTTTTTTACAAGTTCAAGGGGTTGACTATGATGAGATCTTCTCACCCATAGCAATGCTTAAGTTTGTCCGAATCATGTTAGCAATTGCCGCATTTTATGATTATGAAATTTGGCAAATGGATGTCAAAACTGCATTCCTGAATGGATTTCTGGAAGAAGAGTTGTATATGATGCAACCGGAAGGTTTTGTCGATCCAAAGGGAGTGAACAAAGTGTGCAAGCTCCAGCGATCCATTTATGGACTGGTGCAAGCCTCTCGGAGATGGAATAAATCCTTTGATAGTGTGATCAAAGCATTTGGTTTTATACAAACTTTTGGAGAAGCCTGTATTTACAGGAAAGTGAGTGGGAGCTCTGTAGCATTTCTAATATTATATGTGGATGACATATTGTTGATTGGAAATGATATAGAATTTCTGGATAGCATAAAGGGATACTTGAATAAAAGTTTTTCAATGAAAGACCTCGGTGAAGCTGCTTACTTATTGGGCATCAAGATCTATAGAGATAGATCAAGACGCTTAATTGGACTTTCACAAAGCACATACCTTGACAAAGTTTTGAAGAAGTTCAGAATGGATCAAGCAAAGAAATGGTTCTTGCCTGTGTTACAAGGTGTGAAGTTGAGTAAGACCCAATGCCCGACCACTGCGGAAGATAGAGAGAAAATGAAAGATGTTCCCTATGCTTCAGCCATAGGCTCTATCATGTATGGAATGCTGTGTACCAGACCTGATGTGTGCCTTGCTATAAGTCTAGCAGGGAGGTACCAAAGTAATCCAGGAGTGGATCACTGGACAGCGGTCAAGAACATCCTAAAATACCTGAAAAGGACTAAGGATATGTTTCTCATTTATGGAGGTGACAAAAAGCTCATCGTGAACGGTTACGTTGATGCAAGCTTTGACACTCATCCGGACGATTCTAAATCGCAAACCGGATACGTGTTTACATTGAATGGCGGAGCTGCCAGTTGGTGCAGTTCTAAACAAAGCGTTGTGGTGGGATCTACATGTGAAGCGGAATACATAGCTGCTTCGGAAGCAACAAATGAAGGAGTCTGGATGAAGGAGTTCATATCCGATCTAGGTGTCATACCTAGTGTATCGGGTCCAATGAAAATCTTTTGTGACAATACTGGAGCAATTACCTTGGCGAAGGAATCCAGATTTCACAAAAGAACCAAGCACATCAAGAGACGCTTCAATTCCATCCGGGATCTAGTCCAGGTGGGAGACATAGAAATTTGCAAGATACATACGGATCTGAATGTTGCAGACCCGTTGACTAAGCCTCTTCCACGAGCAAAACATGATCAGCACCAAGGCTCCATGAGTGTTAGAATCATTACTATGTAATCTAGATTATTGACTCTAGTGCAAGTGGGAGACTGAAGGAAATATGCCCTAGAGGCAATAATAAAGTTATTATTTATTTCCTTATATCATGATAAATGTTTATTATTCACGCTAGAATTGTATTAACCGGAAACATACTACATGTGTGAATACATAGACAAACAGAGTGTCACTAGTATGCCTCTACTTGACTAGCTCGTTGATCAAAGATGGTTATGTTTCCTAACCATAGACATGAGTTGTCATTTGATTAACAGGGTCACATCATTAGGAGAATGATGTGATTGACATGACCCATTCCGTTAGCTTAGCACCCGATCGTTTAGTATGTTGCTATTGCTTTCTTCATGACTTATACATGTTCCTATGACTATGAGATTATGCAACTCCCGTTTACCGCAGGAACACTTTGTGTGCTACAAAATGTCACAACATAACTGGGTGATTATAAAGGTGCTCTACAGGTGTCTCCGAAGGTACTTGTTGGGTTGGCGTATTTCGAGATTAGGATTTGTCACTCTGATTGTTGGAGAGGTATCTCTGGGCCCTCTCGGTAATGCACATCACTTAAGCCTTGCAAGCATTGCAACTAATGAGTTAGTTGCGGGATGATGTATTACGGAATGAGTAAAGAGACTTGTCGGTAACGAGATTGAACTAGGTATTGAGATACCAACGATCGAATCTCAGGTAAGCAACATACCGATGACAAAGGGAACAACATATGTTGTTATGCGGTCTGACCGATAAAGATCTTCGTAGAATATGTGGGAGCCAATATGAGCATCCAGTTTCCGCTATTGGTTATTGACCGGAGATATGTCTCTGTCATGTCTACATAGTTCTCAAACCCGTAGGGTCCGCATGCTTAACGTTTCGATGACAGTCATATTATGAGCTTATATGCTTTGATGTACCGAAGGTTGTTCGGAGTCCCGGATGTGATCACGGACATGACGAGGAGTCTCGAAATGGTCGAGACAGGAAGATCGATATATTGGAAGCATATGTTTGGATATCGGAAGTGTTCCGGGTGAAATCGGGATTTTACCGGAGTACCGGGAGGTTACCGGAACCCCCCGGGGACTTAATGGGCCTTAGTGGGCCTAGGTGGAAGAGAGCTCCCCCCAGTCCGAATAGGACAAGGAGAGGGGGGCGGCGCCCCCCTTCCTTCTTCTCCTCCACTCTTTCCCCCTCCCAAGTCCTAATCCAACTAGGAAAGGGGGGAGTCCTACTCCCGGTGGGAGTAGGACAACTCCTGGCGCGCCTCCTCCATGGCCGGCCGCACCCCCCTTGCTCCTTTATATACAGGGGCAGGGGCACCCCATAGACACAACAATTGATCGTTTGATCTTTTAGCCGTGTGCGGTGCCCCCCTCCACCATAATCCACCTCGATATTACTGTAGCGGTGCTTAGACGAAGCCCTGCGTCGGTAGAACATCAACATCATCACCGTGACGTCGTGCTGACGAAACTCTCCCTCAACACTCGACTGGATCGGAGTTCGAGGGACGTCATCGGGCTGAATGTGTTGAACTCGGAGGTGCCGTACATTTGGTACTTGATCGGTCGGATCGTGAAGACGTACGACTACATCAACCGCGTTGTGCTAACGCTTCCGCTTTCGGTCTACGAGGGTACGTGGACAACACTCTCCCCTCTCCTTGCTATGCATCACCATGATCTTGCATGTGCGTAGGATTTTTTTTGAAATTTCTACATTCCCCAACATTCGAGACATTCGCCTCAAACAATAGGCGCAAAAGAGCACTACGCGGACTCGCTGAAGTCTGTCAAATAGTAGCAATAAACCCTTGGAACGACACGATAATAACTTTTAATGTCGGTGAGGAACCAAAATACAGGACAGCCCGAGCACTAGCCGCCTTGGTCCTCAGTCCAATCGTGGACGGATTTCGGCTCACCAAGTTTCTCATGGATGGTGGCAGCGGACTAAACCTCATCTACGAAGATACACTCCACAAAATGGAAATATACAGGAGCTGCATTGAGCAAAGCAGCACGACCTTCCAAGGAATTATTCTTAGTCAGGAGGCGCGGTGTGCGGGAAAAATAACAGTTGATGTGGTATTCGGCACGCCGAAGAATTATCTGTCCGAAGAAATAACCTTCCAAGTGGCCCCTTTCAACAACGAATATCACGCCCTTTTGGGGTGGGAGGCATTTACACGCTTCCAAGTTGTACCTCATTACGGGTACATGAAGCTTAAGATGCCCGAGCCCAAAGGCATAATCACTCTCGCGAGTGATCCGAACATAGTACTCCACGCCAAAAATAAAACCGCATCCCCGACCCTTGAGGCATTATCTGAAGCCCTCGCGGCCGAAGAATTAACCGCACTGCGCTCCACGGTGGGCAGGGATGATGTGATCTTAGACAAACGCCCCAAGTCCACCTCCTTCAAGCCAGAGGAAGAAATAGTCAAATTCCAGGTCCATCCAACGGACCCCAAAAAGACATCATCTATTGGGGCACAACTAGACCCAACGGTCGATGCCGCGCTAAGGGATTTTCTTCGCGAAAACTAGGATATATTCGCCTGGCACCCTTCTGACATGCTAGGTATCCTGCACAAATTGGCCGAGCACAGCCTTAACATATTAAAGGGATACAAACCGGTCAAACAAACACTGTAGTGCTTTTTCGAACCCAAACGTCAAGCGATGGGAGAGGATCTAGCCAAGCTAATCGAGGCTGGATTCATTAGAGAAATAAAACATCCGGACTGGCTGCAAACCTGGTGATGGTACCAAAGAAGGATAAATCCCGGCGCCTGTGCTTCGATTTTAAAGACCTCAATAAGGCTTGCCCTAAGGATCCCTTCCCCCTCCCCCACATTGATCAAATCATTGATGCTACCGCAAGACATGACTCATTGTGTTTCCTCGACGCATATTCTGGATACCATCAAATCAAAATGAAGGAGTCTGACCAAGCGGCAACAACATTCATCACCCCATATGGGCCATTCTGCTTCAACACCATGCCCTTCGGGCTCAAGAACGCCGGCGCCACCTACCAACGCATGATCCAAACATGTCTGGAGAAACAAATCGGAAAGACAGTTGAAGCCTATGTGGACGATGTCGTAATCAAGACAAGGCACGTCGAAACACTAATAGATGACCTACGCCTCACATTTGACAACCTCCGCGCATATGACATTAAGCTCAATCCAGATAAATGTGTTTTTGGCGTCCCCGTAGGAAAGCTGATGGGCTTCATCGTCTCCAATAGAGAAATTAAGCAAATCCAGCCAAAATCCGAGCTCTCTCACAGTTGGCTACGCCAATAGACCTTAAACAAGTCCAAAAACTCGCGGGTTGCGTGGTAGCTCTAAGCCGCTTTATCTCCGGATTGGGAGAAAAGGCACTGCCACTCTATCGCCTTCTACGGCGAATCGATCACTTCGAGTGGACGGACATGGCAACAGCCGGACTAGAAGAAATAAAAACACTCCTGGCGAGCAACCCAATCTTGGTCGCGCCAAACGTCGGCGAACCCATGCTGCTTTACATATCGGCAACACATCAAGTGGTGAGCGTCGTGCTCGTCGTTGAACGAGAGCAGGATGGACATAAATTCCTACTTCAAAAGCCAGTATACTACATATCCACTGTACTTACACCATGCAAATCCCGGTACCCCCATTATCAAAAGATAGCATATGTGGTCTTCATGGCATCCCGAAAGCTACGACACTACTTCCAGGAGTGTTCAATCACGGTGGCTTCCGAAGTACCACTCAATGACATAATAAATAACTGTGATGCCATGTGCTGGATTGCCAAATGGGCCATTGAGCTCCTTCCATTCGATATTACATACAAACCACGTCGAGCTATTAAATCCTAAGTACTGGCCGACTTCGTCGCCGAATGGACAGAAGCCGAACTCCCTAAAGAGTACGACACATATTCCAATTGGGTTATGTATTTTGATGGCTCCAAAATGCTGACAGGGCTAGGCGCGGGCGTCGTTTTAATGTCCCCCATTGGAGACGTCGTTCAGCACGTACTCCAAATACTATACACATACTCCAATAATTTAGCCGAATACGAGGCCTTATTGCATGGTCTGCGGATGGCTGTCTCCATGGGCATACAGCGCCTGGAAGTGCGTGGGTACTGAAACCTTGCAATATCCCAAATAAATGGAGACATCGATGCCAAAGATCCGAAGATGGAAGCTTATCGTAATGCCGTCCTAAAAATGTTGGCTCGGTTCAAGGGACTCGAGTTCCATCACGTGGCTCGAGAAAGTAATCAAGCGGGGGACGTTCTTGCTCGTATCGGCGCCAAGCACGACCCCGTCCCACCTAATATCTTTCTAGAAAGGCTTTGTAAGCCATCCGTGGTATGGCAGGGGGAAAACAGCAACACTAGTCCAGATCCGAACACAACCCCAGATTCCGAACACACTGATATCATCGGAGGCTCAACCACCGAAATAACACAGTCGGTGTATCTCATTATGGCAGTCATTGAACCATGGACCGAATCCTTCTTGGCCTACCTTAACAGGAAGGAACTTCCTGAGGATCATAATGAGGCCCGCCACATTGTCCGGCGTTCGAAGGCCTACAAGGTTCGCGACGGAGAGCTCTATAAGAAAAGCGCTACCGGAGTCCTCCAAAGATGTATCTCAGAGGAGGAGGGGCGGCAGCTCCTGGATGAGATTCATGCCGGTCTTGGCGGGCACCACGCCGCAGCTCGGGCCCTTGTTAGCAAGGCCTTCCATATAGGTTTCTATTGGCTGACGGCCCAAGCAGATGCACATGACCTTGTCCAACGTTGCGTCGGATGCCAACTCTCCGCCAACCAAAGCCATATGCCCCCACTGCCCTACAAACAATCCCCATCACTTGGCCTTTTGCGGTCTGGGGACTGGATATGGTTGGACCCCTTAAAGGAGGAAGCCATAAGAAAAAATATCTGCTGGTCATGGTGGATAAATTCACTAAGTGGATAGAGGCCAAACCAGTTAAAACGGCCGAGTCCGGGCTAGTAATAGACTTTATACCTGGCATCGTACATCGTTATGGTGTCCCACACAGCATCATCACTGATAACGGCTCCAACTTCACAGCCGACAAAGTGAAAACCTGGTGCGCTAATCTGGGCATGAAGCTCGATTACGCTTCTGTCTATCATCCGGAGACAAACGGTCAAGTCGAAAGAGCCAATGGTCTTATTATGAGCGGCATTAAGCCTAGACTAGTGCAGTCTTTGAAAGAATCAGACAAGCACTGGGTTGAGGAGCTCGACTCCGTACTCTGGGGGCTACGGATCACGCCCAATCGCACTACCGGATACACACCTTTCTTCATGGTGTACGGCGCAGAGGCAGTGCTACCCTGCGACATTATTCATGACTCACCTCGAGTGCGCATGTTCGAAGAGAGAGAGGCCGAGCTTGATCGGCAGGACAACTTAGATGCCCTGGAGGAGGAGCGCAACATTGCAAAATTCCATTCTGCATTTTATCAACAGCAGGCTCACAGGTACCAAAGCAGAGAAGTGCGGGCCAAAACTTATAACATCGGTGAACTCGTTCTACGCCTGCCGGAGAAGAAAAAGGACAAACTGAAGCCCAAGTGGGAGGGTCCCTTCATAATCGACGAAGTTCTCACCGGAGGGGCATACCGCTTGCGTAATGCGTCAGACAATCGACTAGAGCCGAACCCCTGGAACGCCACCAGACTCTGAAGATTCTATGCCTAGCGCCGAACTCTTTGTTCGTGTCCTTCCCCCTATTGTTTTAATCATTTTTTCTCTCTTTTCGTTTTTTCTCTTTAGCCTTAAAAGCTTTCGTGCGGTTAGACCGCGCACCCCCGACGCATACATCTTCAAGTATGTACGTCTATTATACCTGGGGGCTTCTGGTACAAAAGCTTGCTATTATACTCCGAACATCAAGCTCATCACATATGCATTTTTCCCCATATGTACCTTTTCTTCGCTATTATATGCATCGATATGACTTAAGTTTTGGCCAAGCTGAGTTGCCTGGCTCTTGTGCTTATGCCCTACATTCCCATTAGTTCGGCTAGGGCATAAAGGGAGCACCTCTGCGATTGTTACTGCCGGGTCATCCGGATGTGTACCACAAACTAGGTGAAGCCGAAAGCTAGCATTCTTAAGGGAATATTCGGTCGGTGAATTAAAGATGTTTTTTGCATTCGCTCCATTTGTGAACCCCCAGAATTAAAGATGTTTCCAGCCGGTCTATTATGATAATATTATCAGAATAGTTATTCTGATAACACTTCCGCACTGCACGTTCAATGCACGTGCACGTCATTGTTTGAACCAAGTGTGCTGCAGTACTAAGGCGAGTGAACTTCCCGTGGCAAAAGACTTCACGCAATGTTTTCTGGTACTGTTTTCGCTCTAGTTTTTTAACCGTTTGTCGGAACGAGGCGTGTAATATATCGTTGAAAAGCTATGGATTAGGCGCAAATTCTCCATGTTGAATACTTTTCGAGATTCCTCACGGTTTAAGAGCAGTTTTGAAAATGGTGCGCCCCACAACGAGTGGCAGCGAGCGTTTTCGCATTTTTTTTCTAAACCGCTCATCGGAATGAAGCAAATGATACACCCTTGTATAGATATCGTCGAGGCGCATCATTTTCATATCTATTTCTTTCTCTAATTCATTACGGTTTAAGAGTAGTTTCAAATTTACTAAATCGCGGAATTCTGGTTTTCAATTGTTTTCAAATTTTCGGTACTGTTTTCGCTCTAGTTTTTTTGACTGTTTATCGAAACGAGGCGTGTATTATGTCGTTGGAAAGCTATGGACAAGGAGCAACTTTCATATGTAGAAATGGTTTTGAGATTCCTTACAGTTTTAAGTTAATTTTGAAAATCGTGTGGCAGACGACAAGTGGCAGCGGCCGTTTTTAACGAAATTTTTACAAACTGGTTGTCGAAATGATTCAAATGATATGTCGTTGGAAAGATATCGACGAGACGCAACTTTTTCATGTAGAACACTCTCTCTAATTCCTTACGGTTTAAGAGCAGTTTTAAATTTACCGAAATGCGGACACTCTGTTTTCACGACACCCAAATCGACGTGGGTACTTCATCCGACTGAAAACCGCACTGCATCGGATGAAAAGCCGCACTGCATCAGACATGTTAGAGAACTGCATGATTTATTTTATTCAAACGTAGTTTTTTTAAGGACGAGAAAGTAGAGTGCACTTCACATCGGGCGTAAGTGAACCGCTGCACTATCAAGAAGTGAACCACATTACTTTTCTTTGCTTCTGTAACATTTTTTTTGCACTTACGGGATGAACAACATCATACGGCCGACCGCACTGCTCCAGACAGAAAATCGCACTGCAGCAGACGGGCAAACGAACATCATGGTTTCTTTTCTCAGACGTAATGTTTTCCAAACAAGAAAGTGAAGCGTGCTTCACATGGCTGACCGCACTGCTTCAGTTAGAAAACCGCACTGCATCTTTCGTTCGCTATATGCACTAGGTTTTTTATGCGTGCACATCCTTGTTAGTGGGAGTGGACTACGGAGTCGAGACTAGCGAACCACATGGATGAGACCGAGTGGGCAACATTTTTGTGTGTTTTCTTTGTTTTTTCTACTTGTTTTTTTTTGTTGTTCTCCCGCAACATGTAAATGAAAATGTAAATGTGGACCACAAGGAGGAAGTGAACAAACTACCATGGTGGTTTGTTTTTTCAAATGTACTTCCTTTGCCAGTGCAAACTGGACTTCCTTTTTGGAAACAAAATAAAGAGAATTTTGAGTTTTCAAAGATTAGTTACAAGTGAACCACATGGCATACAAGTGAACGTCTGCAAAAAGAAAAGGCACTGCGTCCTCGACCAAAAAGCAAAAACTGCACGCCGTCGTTGGCTGTACTTCACGCCACCGTTTGGCCGAACTCCACTGGATTTTTCCTTGCGTGTTTTCCTATTTGTTTGTTAGTGGGGAACAAACGAGGATCATCACCAAGCTGCACTCTCACACGCCTATGTACTGCACGCCTTGTTGCATCCGGCTGTGGCCATGGCCCAGAGCCATCGCCGCAAGCACACGCGCCCTGATAGTCAGCAGGCTAGGAAGGGGAGCACGCTACGGCCAACACCATGGGCAATCCTCCTCGGGCGCTCTGAGCTGCATGCCCACTCACTTCGAGCTGCACGCCGCACACGCCGCACATACTCCAGATGCACGGAAAGCGCCTATCAACTCTGCAATGGGGCGCTACTGAACTGCATGACTTCCCTGCTGCTCCCACCAAAGTTGTTGACGTCACCATCCTTCTTTGTGCCCACAAGTGAACCGCAAGAGAGAGGTCATTGAAGAATTGAACCACGCATCGGAGCACGGACGGGTTCACCGACAGCAAGCCCCCTCCCCTCCCCTCCCCCCGCGCCGCTGGCCACTCCGGCCGCGGCGGCCACCACCCAAGCCTTCATGGCGACGACCCGGCCCTCCTCGCCAGCTGGGGGCTCTGGCCTCGGACTGGATCTTGATGCCTGGGCGTCTCCTCCATCCTCTGGTCCGTCCGCGGTTCCGGAGACGCCGCTCGCGAGCTCGCCAGATCCGGCATCGTCGCCGCAGATCCCGCCTCGGGAGCCGCCGCTGGTGGATGGGCAGCCCTTTGGCCCGGTAGATCAGGCCACTCCACCTCCCCCGCGCATTAAGTCCATCATCGTCGCTCCATCACCGGCTATCCACCTTTCCTCTTCGGGTGCGGATGGAGGGTGGACCGAGGTCAGCCACCAAAAGAACCGGCGCCCTTCCTCTGGCCCGCTGGTTTCTGATGTGCACCGTACGGCGCACACGTCGGACCGCCGGAGCGGCTTCAATGCGAGCGCTGGCCGCGACGCCTTCTTAAGCAAGTTCCGCGGCCGCTGTTTCAGATGTCTCAGCAAGCACCATCGCCGCGTCGATTGTAGGGATCCAATCCATTGCATCCTCTGCGAGCAGCCGGGGCACATTGGCAAACACTGCCAGCAGAACCCTCGAAATCTGAGCAGAGGAAGTGCAAAGAGTAGGCTTGGGCCGGCACCGTCGCCGGTGCCTCTCCACGCGCGTCTCCAGTTCCCACCGCCCGCTGCACCAACCATGCCCACCTCCGCCCAGACCATGCTGTACCACGTCGACCCGGCGCGCCGTCCCCGAGAGAGCCACTCGGTGGCCATGTCCACTGGGGTGGCTGAGCAGGCCATCTTCTTCCTGCGCCATCACGCCATCACCCTGAGCGCGGCGGATGGGGTGAACGCCACGTCCCCTATGGCCATCGGGCAGGCTCTGGAGGCGCAGCTCGCCGTCCCTGAGCACCAACTGCGGGTCACGGCCCACCACCCGGAGCACTACCTCATCATTTTCAACCAGCCGGCGCACCACGACAACGCGGTCCGCCGCGGCTCCATCCGCGTCGACGGCGCCGTCTTCACCATCGCGCCGTGGCACGAGCACGACCACGCCTCCTTCGACACGCTCAGCCTGCATGTCCGCGTCGTCATCGAGAAGGTCCCAATGCAGTACTGGTCCCTGGAGGGGGCCGAGGAGATCCTGGGGAAGAAGGTGCGTGTCGACCGCCTCGACAGCAGGACGCTGGAGCGCGGGCACACGAAAACTTTCGCCTGCTGGCTCTGGACTCGCGACGTCGCCCACATCCCCACCAAGCACACCTTCTGGGTGTTGCCGCGCGGCGCGGGGCGAGTGGAAGAGATGCAGGGCTTCTCGCCGCCGGACCGGCGTGTGGCTCCGCCGCCGGACCGGCGTGTGGCTCCGCCGCCGGGCGTTGTGTCCTACACGATGCTGATCCACGTCGACCGGGTGGAAGATTGGACGCCTCTCTCCCCGCGCTCCTCCCACTCTGGCCAGAGTGGGCTGCTGTCATCTAACTCCGATGGCGACGACCGGCCGTTCCCTATGGTGGCCCCGGGCACTTGGACCATGGAGGTGGAGGATGGCCAGCGTGCTGAGCGCCAGCAGCGCCTGGCTCGTGCCCCGGTGGCGGACCTGGGTTGCCGCGGCATGCCGCGGGGCGGCCCTGGCCGCGATCAAGATGGAGCGGGTGGCAGCGGTGGCGGCGGGCGCCGCTCCTGGAAGGACACCTTGATGCGCCGCGGACGCACCCCGGCCCCGCAGACACAGCCTCCTGCCCCTCGCCGGCGGAGCCGCTCCCTCCTGCGAAACGCCGCTCCAAGGGCCCGAGAGGGCGGCGCCATGATGATAGGAGATCATCGATGGCACCGCAGCGTCGCGACGACCGGAGGCGCTCCACCCCACCACCTCCCCCTCCGCCCCCTGCACCGGCCGGCTCCGGCAAAAATGGCAAGGACCCGGTTGAGGATTTTTTCAAGCAGGCGAAGAGGCCACTACTCGCCTCTGTGGTGGTGGACTGCATGGCGGCTGACGTGCAGGCGGTGGCTGATGCTGCTGTCGTTGCACCGCTGGACTTCAACGACGGCCAGCAGGTAGAAGAGGGGGGGCCGGTGGCACAGCCAGATGCGTTCGGCCCCACGCTGTCTGGCCCTCCGCCGCCCATCGGCCAGTTCAACCGCCACGCCCCTGCTCCGGCGCGCACCATGGAGCTCCAGCTGGGCGCGGTGACAAGCCGCGTCTGTCAGCTGGAGATCACTGAAGCTGAAGCTGATGAAAGCACCGAGCCGCGCCGCCTCTTCCGCAAGACCCAGGCCCCGCTCGTTGCTTCACCGCCAACACGCAGGCCATCTGCTCCTCCAAAGTCCCGTGCTGAGTCGGTGCCTTCCCGACAGAGCGCACGTCAGGCAGCCCTCGCGTCATCGGTGCCGGTGGCGCAGCGTGCTTCCCTGCGCATTGTCAAGGAGCTGGGGCTGCTGGGACCAAAGCAGAAGATGTCACCAGAGGTGGCTGAGGCACTGATCCGGCGTTTCGATGAGCCCCTGACAGACAACAACATTGCTGTCATTGCCAAGCTCACGCGTCTGGATGTAAGTGCTTTGCGTGTCGCGGCTGCCATGGCTGGACCTGAAGGAGCTGCCGAGGAGGCCGTAGTTTAGTTATGTTAGTGCTTCATATGTATTCTCTCCGGTGGCGACCGGCTTTACGCCGGTGTGAGTTAGGTCTGTCCTCGTCGAGTTGTAGCTTGTGGTTAGTTTGTCGCCGGCGTATCTTGGGAGCTATTGGTGGTCGCCGGCGATCCCCTGTTATGTTGGCTGTGTTCTGCTTGGGCCCGAGGCCATTTAGTTTATTTAGTCATCGGAGATCATGTTTGTTTCCCCATGAGTAACATGCTTAGCCCGATCATGTGCTGGAACGTCCGCGGCCTAAACAACCCGGCGAAGCGAGCATCGGTTTGTGAGATGGCCACCACACACAAAGCGGCAATCCTCTGCCTACAAGAAACTAAAATTGAGGTCTGGACACCCAACCTAGTGCGTGAGATAGGAGGTGCCCTGCTGGAAGACTGCATAGCTCTACCGGCAATCGGCACCTGCGGCGGAGCGGCAATTCTCTGGAACAGAGATGTAGTTTCAGTAGACTCCCATGCGATCGGCATCTTTGCGATCATGGCTAAGGTCAAATGGCACGGGCAGCAGGAAGGTTTTTTGCTTTCCTCTGTCTACGGACCTGCTGACGATGTAAGAAAGGAGGCCTTCCTCCTCGAGCTCTCCCGCACTGCACCACCAACCCCAGAGCCATGGCCGATAAATGGGGATTTCAACCTCATCTATGAAGCCCGCGACAAGAACAATCTAAACCTCAACCGACGACTAATGGGTAGATTTAGATCGGCGATCGACCACGCGGGACTGAAGGAAATAAAATGCAAAAACAGACGCTACACTTGGAGCAATGAACGTGATGATCCAACTCTTGTTAGTATAGACAAGTTTTTCTGCAACCAAGCATGGGAGTCACTCTTTCCCTCCTTCTCGCTAGTAGCTGCATCCACTGCAACTTCAGACCACTGCCCCCTGATTTTAGCCGACGCCAGTGCCCCGCCACGCCGAGCAAATTTTAAATTTGAAAATTTCTGGCCCAAGTTCCCGCGGTTCATGGACACAGTGGAGAGGGCCTGGAACAGGCCGGTTCAGACCTCCTGCGCATTCCTGCGCCTGCACGCTAAGCTTGCGCGCACGGCTCGGGCACTGAAGACCTGGAGCAAGACTCTCTTCAGCGACGCCAAGCTCCAGTTCCACATCGCGGCAGAGATCGTCCTTCGTTTAGAGGTGGCCCAGGAAACACGTCGACTGACAATGGCTGAAGCTAATCTTCGCAAGTCGCTGAAGCTCCGTATGCTAGGACTGGCGGCGATCGACCGTGCAAGGAAACGACAGGCATCGCGCCTAACTTGGCTCCGGTTGGGCGACGCGGGCACAAAATTCTTCCATGCAAAGATGAGATCGCGACGCCGAAGAAAATTCATACACAGCATCCAGGTGGCTGGTGAGATCGCCACGGCGCACGAAGACAAGCAGAAGATGATTCATCAGCATTTCCAGGCGAGTCTGGGCTCCAAGGCTGCTCGCCTGATCGACATCAACTGGGAATCGCTGAACATGCCGACGATCCAGGGAGGGGGCCTGGATAACCCATTCTCTGAAGAAGAAATCTGGGCGGCAATCAAGGCCTCCCCTGCTGAGAAAGCACCTGGCCCGGACGGCTTCACCGGGACTTTTTTCAGAGCATGCTGGCCGGTGATCAAAGAGGACATCAAGCAGGTGTTTGAGCAGTTCTACCGCATTGCTGGGAACGATTTCGGCAAGCTAAACACAGCAGCAGTAGCACTCATCCCCAAGAAGGATGGAGCTGAACAAATTCAGGATTACAGACCCATTAGTCTGATCCACTCCATTGCAAAGCTCATAGCAAAGGTGCTCTCCACTAGATTAGCCACAGTCATCCACTCCATCATCTCGCCGGCTCAGTCAGCATTCCTGCGCTCCAGATGCACTCACGACAGTTTTCTGTACGTGCAAAATGTTGTCCGCTCGCTCCACCGAAAGAAGACGCCGACGCTCCTGTTCAAACTCGACATTGCGCGCGCTTTTGACAATGTATCCTGGGAGTACTTGCTGCAACTTCTCCAGGTGCTCGGTTTCTCGGCGCGCTAGAGAGATTGGATCGCCGTGCTCCTCTCCACAGCCTCATCCTGCTTCCTCCTCAACGGCACAGTAGGACAACAAATAGCTCACCGCAAGGGACTCCGGCAGGGCGACCCGCTCTCCCCGCTCCTTTTCATCCTTGCTATAGATCCCCTGCATCGGTTGCTGCAGCGCGCCACTGAGCTGGACCTCATCGCCCCTCTGCCTGGTAGGGATCTATCGCTAAGAGTCAGCCTATACGCCGATGATGCCGTCATCTTCGCAAACCCTGACAAAGAGGAGATAGATGCTCTGCTTCACATTCTTCATGATTTCGGCAATGCAACTGGGTTGCGGGTAAACCTTGCCAAGTCAACAGCGTCTGCTATACGCTGTGATGAGGCCACCCTGGCGGATGTTCTGCAAAACTTCGGTGGCCAAACTGTGAATTTCCCCCTGAAATACCTTGGCCTCCCGATCACTCTCTCCCGTCTACGGCTGGTTCACATTCAGTTCATCCTGGATCGCATCAAGGCCAGGCTTGCGGGATGGAAGGGCAAGCTAATGTCTATAGCTGGACGCCGAGTACTGGTGCGGAGTGTGCTCAGTGCACTGCCCACCTTCGCCCTGACGGTGCTGCGCGCGCCAAAGAAGTTCCTGAATGAGGTCGACAGAGTGCGGCGGCGCTTCCTGTGGGCACAAGATGAAGAGCTCAGCGGAGGTAAATGCAAGGTCAGCTTGCCCGTGGTGTGCACTCCGATCGATCATGGAGGTCTCGGAATCCTGGACATGTCACGCTTCAGCAGAGCGCTCAGACTGCGCTGGCTTTGGCTGTCCTGGACATGCCCGAACAGGCCGTGGATTGGAATGCAACTGCCATGCGACGACGGAGACAGGGCCCTCTTCTCGGCCTCGACAACGGTGACTCTTGGCGACGGAGCAACGGCCACCTTTTGGCATTGCTCCTGGACAGGATCGGGCAACCTCAAGACTGCCTTTCCATCACTGTTTAAGCACTCAAGAAGGAAGAACAGATCGGTCAGGGAGGCGCTAAATAACAGCACATGGCTCCAGGACCTTGCCCATGGAAACACACAGCCTATATGGGAAGAAGCAATCAGATTGCAGAGATGGATTCAGTCCGGGAGTATTCAACTTGATGATCAACAACCTGACACAATCAGATGGAAGCATGAGGCATCAGGCAAATACTCAGCTAGCTCGGCATATAGAGCGCAGTTCCAGGGCCTGATCAAGTCTGAACTCAGAGACATCGTTTGGAACTCTTGGCCACCGGCACGTCTGAAGATGTTCATTTGGCTGCTGCTCAAGAACAGGCTCTGGTGCAATGATCGTTTACAGCGAAGGGGATGGCCAAATGGATATTTTTGCCAGATGTGCTTTAGAAACCTTGAGACTTCGCATCACCTCTTCTGGCACTGCCCGATCTCTAGAGCGGTCTGGGCAAAGACTGCGGAGGGTCGTGGTTGCTGCTCTCAGCACCCATCAACATGGCAAAACCAGAGCAAGCCAATGGAGATCATTAGACTGATGACAAACGGAGAATCAGCACAGCACAAGAAGGCCCTCAAGACGATGCTCATACTGATCCTTTCCGAGCTGTGGAAAGAGAAAAACGATTGCACTTTCAGAATGAAGGTGGCCAAGCCAGATGACATACTAGGAGCTGTCAGAAGAATTTTTGAGCTTTGGCGACAAGCAGGAGCAACCTTTCTGGAGCACCCTTTCTGGGAACCTCCATGAGATAGCTAGTTTCTTTTCAATGCTGATCACAGGTTTTTTGTGACCTGTCGACAGCCCTTTTTTCTTTCTTTTCATTATATCCTTGATCTTATGATCACCTCATCTTTTGTATTCCCACATGCTCCCTGCTATCAATCAATACAAGCCAGCCACCAGCTGGATCTTTCGAAAAAAAAGAAAAAGAAACTGCAGAGTATATCAAAGAGTAAAAAATGCATCCACATAGAAACGCCCTGAGTAGGCTGACGTTCTCCCGGTGCCAGGGACTGCCCCGCGGGGTGAGGTGCACTGCGCTGATTGTTTGAATGGACCTCGTGCCTGTAACTGCTCGTGGTTGGGAGAGAGCAGAGAGGTTCAGAGAATGGTGGCGAGGAGCAGACATGGTTACCGATGCTGATGGGAGGAGGGCTGCCGCGAGGGAGGCATGGGGGGAAGCATGTGGCGACGGGCTGCGTGCCGGCGGGGAAGAGGACCTTCTGCTCGCCGCTGCCGTGCACGCGCGGTCGTCGTTTTTTGCTGAGCGGATTGAGGATCTCCGGCGAGGAGAAGCCCAGGGACCTGATCCAGTAGGGGGAGACGCGTGCTACAGATGGTGGGCTATAGCTGGAGGAAGGAGGCGGCAGTTGGGAGGGGCGGCTGGGGGGACCATGGCGGCGGCGTGGC
>NC_041392.1:432640133-432658988 GCF_002162155.2 Triticum dicoccoides | reverse complement strand
CCACGCGTGGCTTGGTGGGTGAGAGGAGGCGGCGTCGGCCGGGGGGTGGGGGAGGGAGGGGTGCCTGCCATGGGGGGTAGATGGGGGCGCGCCGGCGGTTGGAAGGGGATGGGGCGCCCCGGCCGTGGAAGGTAGTGAGCTAGGTGGGGCGAGGGCCCCGGTGGTGGTGGGAGGAGGGAGGTGGGGTGGGGATGCGTAAGGTGGGGAGTGGTCGCTTCTGTTCGGTTCTCGGTGTTATCAGAATAAGGCCTACCTGTTAGCAGAATAAGATCTTAAGGGGTGTTATCATAATAGACCCACCCTATATATATATATAGGGATTGACTATTCGTCACCCTTGGCGAGGAATAGTTATTCTTCACCCCCTCTATTTTACCATCAATTCACCATGATTTTATGTTGCGTAAGTTTTGTCTTATTTGCGACACAAAAAGAGACCGTAATAAAATATATAATCATCGTAAAAAATATTTTATGTTATGAAAAATTACAACCATAAAAACATAGTGTAAAATACACATAAACTGTAAATTTTATTGTCTTATGACCTATATTTTTATTTTCTTATGCCAATTTTTACGTAGTGAATCAATAGAAATGTAACTATTTGAATTCCGAACGTAATTTAATTATGAAATGACCGTAAGACTACCTCGGGTGAAGAATAACTTATTCTGCACCCTGGGTGATAAATAGTAACACATGCGCTCTAACGCATGCGCTCTAACACATGCACACCCAGGGAAAGGAACCCTTAACGGAACTATTCTCTCTGGAAAATATTTCTTACATAATGTAATAGTATAACATAACTAGCGGGATATAACTTGTCTGTTCAAGCAACTATGACCCCTACACCTGGTTTCCACGCATACCCCGGTCTATTCGGCCGCACAGGTATTCGAAAACACTTCGCACCTTCTGGTCCAGAGGGCAAAGCGAAAAGGTCTGTCATGACAATCCTTTTACAATTCAGCTAGACGGAAAAATACACAGTCATTTTGACTCAAAATTTTCCTCCTCTATACCCTCCAGCAGGCTATCTAACTTACAATCCTGCTGGGAATATCTAGCGGCCACCTCTACTTGGTCATATACTGAACTAACGGGAATTTCTTCCCCATCCGACCCTAGCGGTCCGACCTGGGCCATGTGATTTGGATCCAGTTTGGTATTCCGCTTTTTCACCATGGCCCAGGCCTCTCGCGCACCCTCTCGGCAGGCCGATATCTTCCACAGTCGGATACGCCGCCGCGCTCCCTTGAATAGCTCTGCAAGCTCCTCCATACTCCCTGGAGGGGAGGCGGATGGCCATAAGGCCTTGGCTACACTCCGCATTGCCTGCCGAGCTTGCTCGTGCAATTGTGACAGCCCTTGCACAAGATCACTTGATGATCCGGACACCTCCTCTTTGGGTCGGCCCGTCAACATACCGCAATCATAGCTATATCAGCTACTTTAACCTCCAAACTGTTATAAGGTAAATTCGGCCACGTACTGAATATGCTGCCTCACAACTTTTTATTCTCCTTCACTGAGTCGGCTACCTAGGCTCGCACATCTTTCAGTTCTTCTCCCAGTTTGATGTTTGAATCCTGGAGTTAGTTTTTCTCCTCTCTAACTCAGGTCAGAACATGCTCGCCTGCGGCATTTAGTCTTTTTTGCCTCTTTCTCTCCCGCTTGAGCGGTTTTCAACTTATCTTCCAGTTTATCTGATGATCCTATTATGAGATAAGCAACAGTATTAGAGCAGCTGGTATATAATTGTCATTCCTCGATGGAGGGGAACATTACCAGAGGATGCCTCCTTGGACTATTTCAGTTCGGCGGTAGCACCATTAGCTGTGTCTGACACCGCTCCAGCTCTTGAGCTAGCAAATTGTTCTTCTCCGTAAGAGCCTGGTCATACAACAATCCTTAAATCACTTGTGCCAACTGCTTTCAGTCTCGGGGGTTACTAGCATGTGGTTATCCTATTCGGACAAAAGAAACCTTACCTGCACATCTGTTAAGTGTTGCTTTGTGGCTCTTCCCATCCCATCTCGAGCAGCTCGGATGTGTGCGTCAGTCGAGGTGAAGGCATCAAACACATCTTTCGAGAAGACAAAGTGCCGTAAAACGGCCCTCCGGCAACAATGTTTCATGGTGCCCTCCACTTCCGAGTTGGTGATGGACATATCTTTCGAGCCTTTGGCCGAAGGACAACCCTGTGTCATTCCCGTATCGGCCCCCGTCTCTCCGGCAGGGTCTGCACCCCGGCTGTTGGGAGTACGACCGGCCGAATTCCCAGACATAGTTCGGCGAACCTTTTTCCTGATACAGGACAAACATAACAATCACAGAGGGATGTGACTACTGAAGCATACTTTCGAATTCATACCTCTGCTACGAAGGCCTGACCATGTATTCACCGGTCTTCCTTTTAGAGGCCTTGCTCGGCATAGGAGCCACTCTCCTTTGAGTCGCCCCCGGGGTAGCATGACATGCCGAACGCCCCCCTTTGGAGCATGAGACAGTGCAGTGGGTGAGGTAGTGTGAGGAAACTCTTTTAGGGGGGATTTCTCTTGATGACTTACGTGGGAAGTAGGAAGAAGACTAGGGTAATCGGCGATAATGGCCACTTCCGTGCCATCGTAGCTCGCCTGGTAAAACACCCCTGCCGCAAGTATCACAAATGTATCCGGGTCCTCTTCAAACCCAGGATCAAGCTCCCAGTTTTGGTTCTCTAGCTGTGGGGCGGGGCTGTGAAGCCCCTCGGTGTTTTTTCGCCAGTGCTGTTATAAATAGACGGATTAAGAATTCATTAAAATTGACTTGGAAAGCGGAGTGAGTAAAAGCAAAGGGGCCAGGACTTACCCAGCTGGGAGGGTCATACATAGAGTATCCATCTCTGCGCTTGATGCGAAAGAATTCCTCCTCCTCTCCTTTAAACAGCTCGTCCAATATCTTGGCCAGAGCCGCGGGGGTGTCCGGACCTTTCCGACCACAGCGGGAGGTGTCATCCTCCCCATTATAGTGCCACATTGGAAGCCCTCTGTATTGAAGCGGCTGAACTCCTCGCACTATTGAGGTCGCCATTGCCTCAACCATTGTTAGTCCAGACTGGGCGAGCGTCTTTATCTTGCTCATGAGCTGACCAACTTCCACACTATCATCCTCTTCAAGACTCCGGGGACGCCAACTGTGGCGTTTCTTTAACGAAACACTTGCAAAATTAGGGAGACCCTTCCAAACTGGGTCGGGAAGTGCGACGTCCTCAATAAAGAACCATTCGGAAGGAAATTCTTCAGATGCCTTCCTTGGTGTGCCGGACAGGTATCTGGTATCGGCGATGCGCCATATTTCGGCTCTGCCCACTTCCAATATTGACCCCTCGTGGTTGCGCGGGACAAGACAGAACAACTTTCTCCACAGTTCAAAATGGGCCTCAATACCCAGAAATAGTTCGCATAAAGCAACATAACCCGCAATATGCAGTATAGAGGCGGGAGTAAAATTGTGTAGTTGGAGGCCATAATATTCCAGAAGCCTTCAGAGGAACGGATGAATTGGAAATCCGACGCCTCTTAGGGACGAAACACACTCGCTCCCCTCAGACGGATTGGGGAAGTCCTCTGCCTGGGTCTCACCGTTAAAGGAGGCCAACCCTGCTCGAACAGGGACCAGATCTGCGGGGGGAAGAAACCCATGTGTTTGCAACTTTGCCAATTGACTGTGGGACATAAATCACCTCTCCCACTCGCCTTTCCCTGGGTTGGAATGGGATGAGGAGCTAGGAATGCTGGCCATGTTGGAATGGTCTTTCCTAGGCTCCTAGCAATATCTGAGGATTCTCTCCGCATGGTGCCAAATGGATCTGAGATCCAATCTCTTTAAATAGACGTTCTTTCTTGCATGGCCGGGGTGTTCTTTGTAAAAAAATACCCTGACCTTCCGCATTCATTCGACACGTGGAGGCTGAAGTCATCAATGCACATAAGCCGAGGGGTGCGACACTGAATTAAAGGCCGAATACATTACTAGGAAGTCATCGGAGGAGGAACCCGCCTTGAAATGCCGAAGACAATCTGCGCGCCGAACACCTCGTCATTGAAGCCTGGTTCGGGGGCTACTGAGGGAGTCCTGGATTAAGGGGCCCTTGGGCGTCCGGCCTGTTAGCCATGGGCCGGACTGATGGGCTGTGAAGATATGAATACCGAAGACTGCACACGTGTCCGGATGGGACTTTCCTTGGCGTGGAAGGCAAGCTTGGCGGCCAACTATGTAGATTCCTTTTTCTGTAACCGACCTTGTGTAACCCTAGATCCCTGATAACCCGCAAGTATAGGGGATCGCAACAGTTTTCGAGGGTAAAGTATTCAAACCAAATTTATTGACTCAACACAAGGGGAGCCAAAGAATAATCTCAAGTATTAGCACCTGAGTTGTCAATTCAACCACACCTGGAAACTTAGTATCTGCAGCAAAGTATTTAGTAGCAAAGTAATATGATAGCAGGCAAGGTCAACTTGTTATTCTCCGCCCCGCTGGGCTGCAAATCTTTCCAAGGAGGGATGCATTAGGCTTAACAAGGAAATGGACTTTAAGAAATAATAAATGGGATGTCATTATAAAAACTGGAAGTAACTATAAAAATGCACCAAACACGTAATTAGTTTTTTAAAAGAATGGATTTTGAAAATTTTAATTTCATTAATTGTTGCGTGCGTAATGTTTCATTGGAATTTTTACGTAATACAAATTTATATTGAAATTGTATTTAATCTAACTAGAAATTTCGAGACAAAAATATTTCGGATCCCATCAAAATGTGGGAAATTTTATTGAATTCTGTTTTGAACGGTTGGTTGAAATTATTAATCGTTGTCCTAGCTAGAAAATGGGCTGTACTTTTAACAAACTGTAAATGGGCTATAGTAAATTCCATTAGAATTCAAAAATGGGTTGTACATTCTTGGAAACCGCAAATGGGCTATAAGTTCTCTACCACACACTTGTGGGCCTAACTAAGTTGACGCGTCCCTTAAAAAAGTAAGTTGATGCGTATGCAAGGCTTTGTCAACTTATAGTCAACACACGGTTCTAGCAGCAGTGGCTGTTGGATGTCCATCCAATGGATGTCGTGCTTCTTCTTCAATCTCAGATATTCTAGCTTCAGCCACCCAAAAAATGATTCCTCCCCTCACAACTGGGGCACACCGTTTCGGAGGCTGACCTGTGGGCCTACTAAGTTGACGCATACCAAGGGCTTTATCAACTTAGTCAATATAAACGATTCTAGCTGCAGAGACCGTACGATGTCCATCCAATGGCCCTAGTGCTTCTTCAACCTTTGGTCTTCTTGCTCCAGCCGCCCAAACCAGCGCCGGTGGGACTGCCTGCTCCCGCTTCCCGTGGCCGGCTGTGCTGCCGCATAGGACGCACCGCCTCACCGTACTCCATTGCTGGCCAGACCATTCCTCTACTCACCCACACCTCCTGTTATTTTCCGGCAATGGTAGTCGGACCAGTAAACCCTCGTACTCCCCATCGCATGGGAAACCACTGCCGAGTCTTCCCCGGCTCCGTGTCGTTCCCTTCCTGGTGCTCTCGGCGCACCGTGGTCAATGTGGTCTACGAATGACATCCATCGGACATGGACTGTACGTGGAGAGGCTGACAGCTGGGTCCACGGCTGCACACAAGGAAATGCCTCCTTATTATGCGCAAAATAATGATTCCTCCACCTGACAGGAGGGACCCACTGGACGAGCCACCATATTTCACGAAAAAAACATTTTCCCCTGACTATTTAGACCAACCAGCTACATCTTCGCATGCAAGGAAGTGCGTCCATATTACGGGCAAAAATAATGATTCGCCCCCTGACTGCTGGGACCCACCAGCTACATCTTCGCACGCAAGGAAGTGCCTGACAGTCGGGACCCACCTGGTCGAAGTGTACGTAGCATTGTCATTCTGGTCGCGAACGTGTACGTACATACCGGTCGATGTAGAAGCACGCACGTGTCCTAGTAGAGGCGCGCACGTGTCGTAGTAGAGGCACGCACGTAGCATGTACACGTACGTACAACGGCTAGGGTGCAAGAAAGAAAATACGACCATGTACGTACATACAGGCGGGGTCTTGAACGCCTACTCGCGCATACGTACGGCCAGAGCTCGTGTACATGGCTGGGTCAAAAAGGAGAAGCTGCGCTATCGTCGTGATCATGGGAAGGAAACCGGCTGGTCTGAATGGAATGCGTCGTCGTGTTCATCGGGAGCCAACCGGTTTGGACGGAACAACTGATGGAAACGAGGCCTGGCATACCGCAGAACAGAGGAAACAGCCATGTGTTCGACCGGCCACGGTCGAAACGGGATCCTGTTGATCGGGAGGGGTCTGGTGTACCGTAAAACAGAGGAAACGGACCTCCTACGGTGGAAACGGAGTCCTGTTGATCGGGAGGGGTGTGGCGTACCGCAAAACGGAGGAAACAGACTTATGTTGGAGCGCTATGGTCGAAACGGGGTCCTGTTCATTGGGAGGGATGTGGCATACCGCAAAACGGGACTCCACGGGATACTGTTCATCTCCACCGTCGACCTCCTCCAGCCTCCACGGGCTACTATTCATCCACCGTCGACCTCCTCCAGCCTCCACCTGTGACTGTTCATCCACGTACTCCTGTTCATCTAGCATCCACCGCGCGCTCCTCCACCGGCTACTGTTCAACCAGCCCTCTCCACCGGCTACTGTTCAACCAGCCCTCCACCGGCTACTATTTAACCGGCCCTCCACGGGGTCCTGTTCATCCAGCCCTCCACGGGGTCCTATTCATCCACCGGCTCGATCGATCAGGGTCCTATTCATCCAGCGACAACAACCTCTACTACCACAGGGTCCTGTTCATCCAACCCCCCATTGGGAACCGTTCATCCAAACCCCCCAACAACGCTCACTGTTCATCAAGGGGAGGAGGCAGCAGTGTTCGATTGGCTTTAGTTAGCAGCAGTAGCGAATGAATCACTCAACTTTAGTTAATAGCAAGGGATCAATCGATCGCTCGGATTCAGTAACACGTAGCCTACAGTGCAATCGCTCGAGTTCAGTTACAGTCCAACGCCTCGCACCCACGCACGTACGTGTACGAGAGAAACGTGCATCGCTCGGCCCCCGACCACCCACCGTAACCGGGAACTCCCCGATATTTTCCTCGCTCTCGCTTCTACCACGGTTTTTTCCGTCATGGACGGCCCAAAGAATGTCATGCAGCTGCGTCTCCGACCCGCCCAGGATGAAAAGCCCATTTTTTGTCATAGAAGTAGGAGCCCACCACATCTATGATGATACCGGGTTTTGTCACAGTTATCGTCACAGAAGTGTCATAAACATGACAGAAAAAATCATTCGGCCCAAAATGTCATGAATATGTCTTTTTTTGTAGTGTCTAGTGCTTCACTTATATCTTTTTAGAGCACGACAGTGGTTTTATTTTGAAGAAATTTTTAAACTCTCATGCTTCAATTATATCATTTTGAGAGTCTCTTAACAGCATGGTAATTTTCTTAGGTTATGAATTTAGTCCTAATATGATGGGAATCCAAGAGGGATATAATAAAAACTTTCATATAAAGTGCATTGAATACTATGAGAAGTTTGATTTCTTATGATTGTTTTGAGATATGAGGATGATGATATTAGAGTCATGCTAGTGAGTAGTTGTGAATTTGAAAAGTACTTGTGTTAAGGTTTGTGAGTCCCGTAGCATGCATGTATGGTGAACTGTTATGTAACGAAGTTGGACCATGAGATGTTTTTTGATTGTCTTATGAGTGGCGGTCGGGGACGAGCGATGGTCTTTTCCTACAAATCTACCCCCTAGGAGCATGTGATAACCCACAAGTATAGGGGATCAATTGTAGCCTATTTAGATAAGTAAGAGTGTCAAACCCAACAAGGAGCTAAAGGTAGAACAAATAATCCCACAAGTTTTATCGACCACCGATACAACTCTACGCATGCTTGACATTCGCTTTACCTAGAACAAGTATAAAATTAGAAGTACTTTGTAGGTGTAACGGGATAGGTTTGCAAGAATATAAAGAGCACGTAAATAAAAACTAGGGGCTGTTTTAGGGAAAGAAGCAATAAAGTTAGTATAGCGAGTGTGGAAATGTGATGGTAGGAGTTGCGAAATTGTCCCTAAGCAATTCACTACTTTACTTGACCGATAGCAAGTTTTATGTGGGAGATGCCACTGCTAGCATGTCATCCCTAACTTGGAATTCTATGCACTTATGATTGGAACTATTAGCAAGCATCCGCAACTACTAACGTTCATTAAGGTAAAACCCAACCATAGCATTAAGATATATTGGTCCCCCTTCAATCCCGTATGCATCAATTTCTATGTTAGGTTGAAGCTTCTGTCACTCTTGCCCTCCAATACATAGTCCTATCAACATACAACTAACCCTATGGTGTGGTCCACGCGCGCGCTCATACAATGGGCACCAAAGGACATCAACATAACCACAAGCAAATTAAACCAATTATAGCAATTCACCAATTACCGATAGGACAACGAAAATCTACTCAGACATCATAGGATGGCAACACATCATTGGATAATAATATGAAGCATAAAGCACCATGTTCAAGTAGAGGGTACAGCGGGTTGCGGGAGAGTGGACCGCTGTAGATAGATGGGGGAAGGTGGTGACGATGTTGGTGAAGATGAAGGAGGTGTTGGTGTAGATCGCCGTCACACGATGATGGCCCCGACGGTGTTCCGGCACCACCGGGAGAGAGGGGGAGAGAGCCCCCTTATTATTCTTCCTTGACCTTCTTCCTAGATGGTAGAAGGGTTTACCCCCTGGTCCATGCCTTCCATGGCGGCGGAGGGGCGAGATCCCCTCCGAGATTGGATCTGTCTCTCTGTCTCTCTGTTTCTGCGTTCCAGATTGTGGCCTTTCACCGTTTCTTATATTCCTAGAGATCCGTAACTCCGATTGGGCTAAAATTTTAACACGATTTGTATCCGGATATTGGCTTTCTTGCGGCGGAAGAATGGCACCAACCGCCTTACGGAGTGTCCACAAGGGTCAGGGGCACGCCCCCTTGCCTCGTGGCCCCCTCGGGCATCGTCTCGCGTTGATTCTTCTTCCCAAAAATCATATATATTCCAAAAAAATCTCCGTAAGTTTTTATCCCATTTGGACTCCGTTTGATATGGATTTTTTGTGAAACAAAATACATGCAACAAACAGGAACTGGCACTGGGCACTGGATCAATATGTTAGTCCAAAAAATACTATAAAAAGTTGCCAAAAGTATATGAAAGTTGTATAATATTGGCATGGAACAATCAAAAATTATAGATACGATGGAGACATATTAGCATGCATGTAGTACTTTGTTTCGATGACTAATAGATTTTCGTAATAAGTATGTGAGTTCTTTATTACTAATGTTGAGTCCATGGATTATACACACTCTGACCCTTCCACCATTGCTAGCCTCTCTAGTGTCACGCAACTTTCGCTGGTGCCATACACCCACCTTATACCTTCCTCAAAACAGCCACCATACCAACCTATTATGGCATTTCCATAGCCATTCTGAGATATATTGACATGCAACTTCCACTATTCCATTTATTATGACACGCATCATCATAGTCATATTGCTTTGCATGATCATGTAGTTGACATCGTATTTGTGGCAATGCCACTGTTCATAATTCTTTCATACATGTCACTCTTGATTCATTGCACATCCCGGTACACCGCCGTAGGCATTCATATAGAGTCATATTTTGTTCTAAGTATCGAGTTGTAATTCTTGAGTTGTAAAGTAAATAAAAGTGTAATGACCTTCATTATTAGAGCATTGTCCCATGTGAGGAAATAAAAAAAGAGGCAAGGTCAAAAAAGAGAGGGCCCAAAAAAACAAAAACAAAATGAGAGAAAAAGAGAGAAGGGGCAATTTACCACTCTTGTGCTTCAAAGTAGCACCACGATCTTCATGATAGAGAGTATCCTATGTTGTCACTTTCATATACTAGTGGGAATTTTTCATTATAGAACTTGGCTTGTATATTCCAACGATGGGCTTCCTCGAATTGCCTTAGGTCTTCATGAGCAAGCAAGTTGGATGCACACCCACTTAGTTTTCTTTTTGAGCTTTCATAAACTTATAGTTCTAGTGCATCACTTGCATGGCAATCCCTACTCACTCACATTGATATCTATTGATGGTCATCTCCATAGCCCGTTGATACGCCTAGTTGATGTGAAACTATCTCCCTCTTTTTGTCTTCTCCACAACCACGGTATTCTATTCCACCTATAGTGCTATGTCCATGGCTCACGCTCATGTATTGCGTGAAAGTTGAAAAGGTTAGAGAACATCAAAAGTATGAAACAATTGCTTGGCTTATCATCGGGGTTGTGCATGATTTGAATATTTTGTGTGATGAAGATGGAGCATAGCCAGACTATATGATTTTGTAGGGAGAAGCTTTCTTTGGCCATGTTATTTTGAGAAGACATAATTGACTTGTTAGCATGCTTGAAGTATTATTGTTTTTATGTCAATATTAATTTTTTTTAAATCATACGGATCGGAATACTCATGCCACAGTAAAGAAAATTACATTGATAAATATGTTTGGTAGCATTCCACATCAAAAAAATCTGTTTTTATCATTTACCAACTTGAGGACGAGCAGGAATTAAGCATGGGGATGCTTGATACGTCTCCAACGTATCTATAATTTTTGATTGTTCCATGCTATTATATCATCTTTCTTGGATGTTTTATATGCATTTATATGCTATTTTATATGATTTTTGGGACTAACCTATTAACCTAGAGCCCAGTGCCAATTTCTGTTTTTTCCTTGTTTTTGAGTTTCGCAGAAAAGGAATATCAAACGGAGTCCAATTGAGCTAAAAATTTACGGTGATTCTTTATGGACCAGAAGAAGCCCCCGAAGCAAAAGAGTTGGTCCAGAAGAGCCACGAGGCCTCCACAAGGGTGGAGGGTGCGCTCTACTCCCCGGGCATACCCTCCGTCCTTATGGTTGACTCGTGGACCCCCCCTGACTTGTTCTTGATGCCAAAAATTCCTATAAATATAGAAACCCCCAGAAATAAACCTAGGTCGGGAGTTCCACCGCCGCAAGCCTCTATAGCCACCAAAAACCAATTGGGACCCTATTCCGGCACCCTGCCGGAGGGGGAAATCATCATCGGTGGCCATCATCATCATCATCCCGGCGCTCTCCATGACGAGGAGGGACTAGTTCACCCTCGTGGCTGAGGGTATGTACCTGTAGCTATGTGTTTGATCTCTCTCTCTCGCGCGCGTTCTTGATTTGGCACGATCTTGATGTACAGCGAGCTTTTCTATTATAGTTGGATCTTATGATGTTTCTCCCCATCTACCTTCTTGTAATGGATTGAGTTTTCCTGTGGCACCCCGGCTCAGAGCAGCCAGTTTACCTTGCATTGCCAGCCCAGAGACCATGCCTTCTGGCAACACACAACATCTTGGTACAGAAAACAACTGCTTTATTGATACTAGCGGAACATAGTTCACATTACATCAAGTTGCGAGGCCATGCAGCACACCCGGTGCGACTGAAAAATATATACATTATTTAGTGAACATAAAGGGGCCTCGATCACAACAACTACGCGGCAGTGGAACGACGACCAAGCGGAACTCCATAGCACATGGACACCAATGTGGACATGATCTAGACTCGAACAACACTCCCATCCAATGAGACTTTCCTAAAATCTGGCATGACACACCATGTCAGTACATTGAATGTACTTGCAAGATCACAACAAGCATAAACATAATGACAAACAAACAATATCATGATATTAACCAAATTATCATCAATGCAAAATCAGACTAGGGATGCAGTGAACAAGATCACATGCCTCAAGTCCCTCGGACTTGCTTACCAAGAGGGTTACCTCGTAACCAAATGGTGATCTTTCTTGGATCACAAATGGACCAACACTTTGGTCTCCAAACGGGTTACATCGTAACCAAATGGTGATCTTACTCGGTGAAGGAAATATGCCCTAGAGGCAATAATAAAGTTATTATTTATTTCCTTATTTCATGATAAATGTTTATTATTCATGCTAGAATTGTATTAACCGGAAACATAATACATGTGTGAATACATAGACAAACAGAGTGTCACTAGTATGCCTCTACTTGACTAGCTCGTTGATCAAAGATGGTTAAGTTTCGTAACCATAGACATGAGTTGTCATTTGATTAACGGGATCACATCATTAGGAAAATGATGTGATTGACTTGACCCATTCCGTTAGCTTAGCGCTTGATCATTTAGTTTGTTGCTATTGCTTTCTTCATGACTTATACATATTCCTATGACTATGAGATTATGCAACTCCCGTTTACCGGAGGAACACTTTGTGTGCCACCAAACGTCACAACATAACTGGGTGATTATAAAGGTGCTCTACAGGTGTCTCCGAAGGTACTTGTTGGGTTGGCGTATTTCGAGATTAGGATTTGTCACTCCGATTGTCGGAGAGGTATCTCTGGGCCCACTCGGTAATGCACATCACTATAAGCCTTGCAACTAATTAGTTAGTTGCGGGATGATGTATTATGGAACAAGTAAAGAGACTTGCCGGTAACGAGATTGAACTAGGTATTGAGATACCGACGATCGAATCTCGGGCAAGTAACATACCGATAACAAAGGGAACAACGTATGTTGTTATGCGGTCTGACCGATAAAGATATTCGTAGAATATGTAGGAGCCAATATGGGCATCCAGGTCCCGCTATTGGTTATTGACCAAAGAGGTGTCTCGGTCATGTCTACATAGTTCTCGAACCCGTAGGGTCTGCACGCTTAACGTTCGTTGATGATATAGTACTATGAGTTATGTATGTTGGTGACCGAATGTTGTTCGGAGTTGTGGATGAGATCACGGATATGACGAGGAACTCCGAAATGGTCCGGAAGTAAAGATTGATATGTGGATAGTAGTGCTTGATCTCCGGAAGGGTTCCGGATGTTTCGCGAAATGTTTGGGGATGAGAACACTTTATCTGGGCCAAAGGGGAAAGCCCACGAGGTTTTTGGAAAGCCCTAAAGGAAGTTTTGCGGAGTCCAGGGGCCAGAGGCCAGGGTCCCTAGCTTCTGGGTCCAGACGCCGGGAACCCTGGCGTCTGGCCCTGGAGTCTGAGAAGGACTCTTGCCTTTCGGGTGAAACCGACTTTGTGGAGGCTTTTACTCCATGTTTTGACCCCAAGGCTCAACATATAAATAGAGGGGCAGGGCTAGCACCCAAGACACATCAAGAAACACCAAGCTGTGTGCCGGCAACCCCGTCCCCTCTAGTTTATCCTCCATCATAGTTTTCGTAGTGCTTAGGCGAATCCCTACAGAGATTGTTCTTCACCAACACCGTCACCACGCCGTCGTGGTGCCGGAACTCATCTACTACTTCACCCCTCTTGCTGGATTGAGAAGGCGAGGACGTCACCGAGCCGAACGTGTGCAGAACTCAGAGGTACCGTGCTTTCGGTACTTGGATCGGTCGGATCGTGAAGATGTACGACTACATCAATAGCGTTGATATAATGCTTCCGCGAACGGTCTACGAGGGTACGTAGACAACACTCTCCCCTCTTGTTGCCATGCATCACCATGATCCTGCGTGTGCGTAGGAAATTTTGAAATTACTATGTTCCCCAATAGTGGGATCAGAGCTAGGTTTTATGCGTAGATCTTATATGCACGAGTAGAACACACGTGAGTTGTGGGCGATACAAGTCATACTGCTTACCAGCATGTCATACTTTGGTTCGGAGGTATTGTTGGATGAAGCGGCCCGGACCGACATTACGCGTACGCTTACGCGAGACTGGTTCTACCGACGTGCTTTGCACACAGGTGGCTGGTGGGTGTCAGTTTCTCCGACTTTAGTTGAACCAAGTGTGGCTACGCCCGGTCCTTGCGAAGGTTAAAACAACACTAACTTGATGAACTATCGTTGTGGTTTTGATGCGTAGGTAAGAGCGGTTCTTGCTCAGCCCATAGCAGCCACGTAAAACTTGCAACAATAAAGTAGAGGATGTCTAACTTGTTTTTGCAGGGCATGTTGTGATGTGATATGGTCAAGACATGATGCTATATTTTATTGTATGAGATGATCATGTTTTGTAACCGAGTTATCGGCAACTAGTAGGAGCCATATGGTTGTTGCTTTATTGTATGCAATGCAATCTCCCTGTAATGCTTTACTCTATCACTAAGCAGTAGCGATAGTTGTAGAAGCATAAGTTGGCGAGACGACAATGATGCTACGATGGAGATCAAGGTGTCGCGCCGGTAACGATGGTGATCATGACGGTGCTTTGGAGATGGAGATCACAAGCACAAGATGATGATGGCCATATCATATCACTTATATTGATTGCATGTGATGTTTATATTTTATGCATCTTATCTTGCTTTGTTTGATGGTAGCACTATAAGATGACATTTCACTAAATTTCAAGATAAAAGTGTTCTCCCTGAGTATGCACCATTGCAAAAGTTCTTCGTGCTGAGACACCACGGGATGATCGGGTGTGATAGGCTCTACGTTCAAATACAACTGGTGCAAAATAGTTGCACACGCGGAATACTCAGGTTAAACTTGACGAGCCTAGCATATAACAGATATGGCCTTGGAACACGGAGACCGATAGGTCCAGCGTGAATCATATAGTAGATATGATCAACATAGTGATGTTAACCATTGAAACTACTCCATCTCACGTGATGATCGAACATGGTTTAGTTGATATGGATCACGTGATCACTTATAGGATTAGATGGATGTCTATCTAAGTGGAAGTTCTTTAATAATTTGATTAACTGAACTTTAATTTATCATGAACTTAGTCCTGGTAGTATTAGCATATCTATGTTGTAGATCAATAGCTCGCGATGTTACTCCCCGTTTATTATTTATATGTTCCTAGAGAAAACTAAGTTGAAAGATGTTAGTAGCAATAATGCGGATTGGATCCGTGATCTGAGGTTTATCCTCATTGCTTCACAGAAGAATTATGTCCTTGATGCACCGCTAGGTGACAGACCTATTGCAGGAGCAGATGCAGACGTTATGAACATTTTGACAAAAGCTCGGTATGATGACTACTTGATAGTTAAGTGCACCATGATTTACGGCTTAGAACCGGGACTTCAAAAATGTTTTGAATGCCATGGATCATGTAAGATGTTCCCAGAGTTGAAATTGGTATTTCATACTCATGCCCGTGTCGAGAGGTATGAGACCTCTGACAGTACTTTGCCTACAAGATGGAGGAGAATAGCTCAACCAGTGAGCATGTGTTCAGATTGTCTGGGTACTACAATTGCTTAAATCAATTGGGAGTTAATCTTCTAGATAAGACAGTAATTGACAAAATTCTCTAGTCACTATCACCAAGTTACTAGAACTTCGTGATGAACTATAATATGCAAGGGTTGACGAAAGTAATTCCCGAGCTCTTCACGATGCTGAAATCAACAAAGGTAGAAATCAAGAAAGAGCACCAAGTGTTGATGTTTAACAAGACCACTAGTTTCAAGTAAAGAGACAAAGGGAAGAAAGGGGAACTTCAAGAAGAACGGCAAGCAAGTTGCTGCTCAAGAAGAAGCCCAAGTCTGGACCTAAGCCTGAAACTAAGTGCTTCTACTGCAAAGGGACTGGTCACTGGAAGCGGAACTACCCCTAGTATTTGGTGGATAAGAAGGATGGCAAAGTGAACAAAGCTATATTTGATATACATGTTATTGATGTGTACTTTACTAGTGTTTATAGCAACCCCTCGGTATTTGATACTGGTTCAGTTGCTAAGAATAGTAACTCGAAACGGGAGTTGTAGAATGAACAAAGACTAGTTAAGGGTGAAGTGATGATGTGCATTGGAAATGGTTCGAAGATTGATATGATCATCATCGCACACTCTCTATACTTTCGGGATTAGTGTTAAACCTAAAATAAATGTTATTTAGTGTTTGCGTTGAGCATGAATATGATTGGATCATGTTTATTGCAATACGATTATTCATGTAAGTTAGAGAATAATTGTTGTTCTGTTTACATGAATAAAACCTTCTACGGTCATACACCCAATGAAAATGGTTGGTTGGATCTCGATCATGGTGATACACATTTTCATAATATTGAAACCAAAATATGCAAAGTTAATAATGATAGTGCAACTTATTTGTGGCACTGCCATTTAGGTCATATTGGTGTAAAGCGCATGAAGAAAATCCATGCTGATGGGCTTTTGGAATCATTTGATGCTTGCAAACCATGCCTCATGGGCAAGATGACTAAGACTCCGTTCTCTGGAACAATGGAGCGAGCAACGTATTTGTTGGAAATCATACATACTGATGTATGTGGTCCGATGAATATTGAGGCTCACGGCAGGTATCATTATTTTCTGATCTTCACAGATGATTTGAGCAGATATGAGTATATCTACTTGATGAAACACAAATCTGAAACATTTGAAAAGTTCAAACAATTTCAGAGTGAAGTGGAGAATCATCATAACAAAAATAAAAGTTTCTACGATATGATCGCAGAAGTAAAATATTTGAGTTACGAGTTTGGCCTTCAGTTAAAACAATGTGAAATAGTTTCACTACTCACGCCACCTGGAACACCACAGTGTAATGGTGTGTCCGAACGTCATAACCGTACTTTATTAGATATGGTGCGATCTATGATGTCTCTTACTGATTTACCACTATCGTTTTGGGGTTATGCATTAGAGACAGCTACATTCACGTTATATAGGGCACCATCTAAATCCATTGAGACGACACCGTATGAACTATGGTTTGTCAAGAAACCTAAGCTGTCATTTCTTAAAGTTTGAGGTTGCAATGCTTATGTGAAAAAGTTTCAACCTGATAAGCTCAGACCCAAATCGGAGAAGTGCGTCTTCATAGGATACCCAAAAGAAAATGTTGGGTACACCTTCTATCACAGATCCGAAGGCAAGATATTCATTGCTGAGAATGGATCCTTTCTAGAGAAGGAGTTTCTCTCGAAAGAAGTGAGTGGGAGGAAAGTAGAACTTGATGAGGTAACTGTACCTGCTCCCCTATTGGAAAGTAGTTCATCACATAAATCTGTTCCTGTGACTACTACACTAATTAGTGAGGAAGCTAATGATGATGATCATGTAACTTCAGATCAAGTTACTAACGAACCTCATAGGTAAACCAGAGTGAGATCCGCGCCAGAGTGGTACGGTAATCCTATTCTGGAGGTCATGTTACTTGACCATGACGAACCTACGAACTATGAGGAAGCGATGATGAGCCCAGATGCCAAGAGATGGCTTGAGGCCATGAAATCTAAGATGAGATCCATGTATGAGAACAAAGTATGGATTTTGATTGATGTGCCCTATGATCGGAGAGCCATTGATATTAAATGGATCTTCAAGAGGAAGACGGACGCTGATAGTAGTGTTACTATCTACAAAGCTAGAATTGTCGCAAAAAGGTTTTCGACAAGTTCAAGGTGTTGACTACGACGAGAGTTTCTCACTCGTATCTATGCTTAAGTCTGTCCGAATCATGTTAGCGATTGCCGCATTTTATGAAATCTGGCAAATGGATAAACAAAATTGGATTCCTTAATGGATTTATTTAAGAAGAGTTGTATATGATGCAACCAGAAGGTTTTCTCAATCATAAAGGTGCTAACAAAATATGCAAGCTCCGGCGATCCACCTATGGACTGGTGCAAGCATCTCGGAGTTGGAATATACGCTTTGATAAGTTGATCAAAGCATATAGTTTTATACAGATTTGCGGTGAAGCCTGTATTTACAAGAAAGTGAGTGAGAGCACTACAACATTTCTGATAAGTATATGTGAATGACATATTGTTGATCGGAGATAATGTAGAATTAATCTGCAAAGCATAAAGGAATGTTTGAAAGGAGTTTTTCAAAGAAAGACCTCGGTGAAACTGCTTACATATTGAGCATCAAGATCTATAGAGATAGATCAAGATGCTTGTGTAACATCCCAAATTTTCAATTTGGAATGTTATACATATATCATTCTTGCATATCATATTTTATAGCATTTCGTCTCATGATCCTTGAAATCCTAAGCAACTCAAGGACCCTTGGAGAGAGTTGGGGATTTCCCCGACTTTCAAATTTGATTTTATCAAATTTCGAAACGAGGATTTTGGTTTTAATTATATTTCTCTCCAAAAATATTTCATATTAATATATGAGAGGAGATAATATGACTTCTCCAAAACAAATGAAATATTGGAGGAAAAATATTAAAATCAATTTTTGCTTTTCTTTGGATTTTATTTTGCAATTTTGGTTGCCTTAGAAAAATTGCACGTTTTCAAAATTTGCATTTTAGGGCGAAGAAAATGTTCATCTCGTTCTAAATATTTTATTTAGACGGAGAAAATTTATTTTGGCATTTTTAGATTTTTATTTTATTTTCTAGGATTTTTTTTAGTTTCGGTGGAATTAATTAAAAAACGCGCCAAGGCCTAGCTGGGCCGAAGCCCAGCGCCGGCCCACCTCGCCCCACGCCACCATCTCCTCGCGGGAGACCGTCGCCACTGCAGCCGAACCGGAGTCCGGCTCGGACTCTGTTTCCCCGCGCCGTGCCCCCTTCCCCAAGGCACCGCCCCCCTCCTTAAAAGCCGCGCCCCGCCACCCTGGGAGCCGCCCCACCCCGCCACGAGCCACCAACCCCACCGCCGCAAGCCGTCGCACCGCCCGTCGCCGCCGTTGCCCGC
>NC_041392.1:432622249-432639624 GCF_002162155.2 Triticum dicoccoides | reverse complement strand
GCCGCCCCTCGCCGCGAGCCGCCGTCGCCGCCCGTTGCCCGCGCCGCCGCCACCCCATGTTGCGCCGCCCCTCTCCGGAGCCGCCGCCGTGCCGGACCTCGCCGGAGGTTAGCGCTGTTCGTTTTTTTAGAAAACCGGCTCGGTTTTCGTTGGAAAACTCTAGTCGTTTTTTTGGTACGCCGGTTTGTTTCGGTTTTTTTGTATAGCGGACGTTCGTCCGGATGTTCGTTGGGACGTTCGTTTTAATGAACGGTTTTCGCTCGTTAGTTACAGATAACGAACGCTCGTTCGTTAGCCTGTTCGTCAGTTTTCTTTTATCGGATTAATACGTGATTATTTCTGATCACGATTTCTGATCCGATTTTCGTTCTAGTTTATCTTTTCGCTCGTTAGTCGGAATCAGGCGATTCAAGCGCCTAGATCTTCGTCTCGAGACCCTCTTTTTGTTTAACCAACTTGCACAAGTTTTTGCTACTGTAAAATTTGACCTAGGTCCAGATTAGTAAACGGATCTTGTTTCTTTCGTCGTTTGAATTTCGTTGCTCCGTTTGATTTGATTCTCTTTGCAAACCGGAGTTCTTAAGTTGAACTTTCTGGTTAGATCTTCTTGTTTGAGATTTACCCGTGTTTCTTTGCTTGATTGCTTATGTATGCTATTGTTTGTTTGCGATAGAATTCCCGAAGTGCGAAGCGTGTTATTTGGAGTCTCTAGGATACGCGGATCATCAGCAAGGCCAGTAACACTTTGATCATACCCCTTTATCACCCAGTTTTTATGCATTAGTTCCAATCCTCAAACATTGCATGGTTAGGATGTCATTAACATATGGGTTGGGAAGTAGTTGATGAGGTAGAACCTATTACCATGTTACATTCAAACCCTTGGGAGTTACTTCTATGCGTTGCTTATATTGCTATGCTATGCTCTGCTCGTAGACGTGGTTTCGGTGAGTGAAATCCATGACAGATGTGAGATTGATATTTAATGGTTCAACTTAAGGTGCCAACTTAAATACACATCTGGGTGGATTGAGGCACCTAGAGTACCCAGTGTTGCCTATATTTTTTTGGAAATCCTGGAGTACCCGTGTAATCTTCCTATGGACCGCCACCCAGGCTCAAAGGGGACTGATATTATTCATGCTAGAAACTTCCATGTGCAGCCACAAGCTATTATGTGCTCTAGCATAGTTGAGTAATTTATGTGAAGCTCTTGAAGAGGTGGATCAGCAGGTAGTGGGATTGTAGGTTTGGTATGGTCTGCCTGGAGTAGAGAGTTAATGTTTCTAAAAGACTGTGTCTTGGTCATCCGTTTCGCAAACACCATGTAGTGCGAGAAATTCAACGGAGGAGATCAAGTCTTGTGGGGAAAAGTGTGCAAACCTCTACAGAGTGTATAAACTAATCATGGTTAGCCGTGTCCCCGATTATGGACAATCTTGAGTATCTAGTACTTGGAGTATCTTAAGTATCTCATCACTCTAAATTAATATTGTTGGGTTGATAATTACTTTAATTGGGATTGAGTTGGAGGAACCTTCTCAATGATGTTTCAACTACCATGATAGTTAAATTAAAATCTATTCCTTAGTTGTAGGAAAAAATTGGCTTTTCGCAAAACTATAACCATAGAGCTTTCCACCAGCCAAATATGCATGTAGTGATAGCATTATTCTGTTCTTGCTCTACTGTGTTATTTTGCCAGCATATTCCATGTGCTGACTCGTTTTCGGGCTGCAACGTATTATGTTGCAGACTTTTCAGCCGAGGAGTAAGGTTCGTTAGGTCGTTGCCGTGCAGCTCAGCTATGCCGTTGGAGTTAATGGACTCACTTTATCTTCCAAGCCTTCCGCTGTTATCATATTAGATGGCCTTAAGCCATATTTATTGTAATAAGTTCTCTTTGGAGACATTCAATGTAATAAGTGTGTGATTGCTACTCTGTTATAAATCCTCGAGTACTGTGTGTCAGCATTACCGATCCAGGGTTGACACTGAAGCACAGAGACTTGACCGTTTGAGGTCGGGTCGCTACAAGATGGTATTAGAGCACACGCTGAGTGTTGGACACGACCACTAAGCCAAAGCCATAGATCACTATTCTCTTCTCATTTCTGACTCCTCTCCATTTTCTACTCTTTAGGATGGCGGATGCAAGGAACAAGTTTGCACAACCGGAGGAAGAATCACCTTTTGGATGACACCTGAAGGAAGTCACTAGGTACCTGAATATAGGAATACCAAGCTTCACTGGGACCTACAACGCCACTTTACCAGAAGAGGAGCGATGGATGATTCAAGTTCAAGTTCCAGGAAGGACCTTCACGCCAGTCACTAAACCCATAGAGTTTTCCTTCGATGCACCAACCTGGAGTTTAGGAAAGAGTATGGCAGCTCACATCACCATGGGACGCATTGGAGAAGTTTATCACAAGGAGCTTAAAGACAATATCCACCAGATTTGTGGGCGCCGAGATGAGCAATGGGAGATGATCAGCACCAGAAATGATAGATCAATTGCAGCTTTCATCCAGGAACTAAACCAACACATTCGACGCCAGGAGAATCAGATGTGCGCAGGCATGATAGATCTGAAGAAGGCAATGACTAGGATTGCGGAACTGGAGGAAGAACTCAAGGCTACATGTGAAGATTGTGAGGAGGAAATCGTCGTACTAGTGGAGAAGAATGACGACCTGATTAAGAAGATCGGAATATTCATGGGAGACCCACACCAGTAGAAGAAGACGAAGAACCCAAGGAGATTCGCCCGGAGGACTACATCATCATTGACGACACCGACTCCGACCTTAGCGATGATGACTATGAAGACGAAGCTGGAGCAGACATCATGGAGTCTTCAACCGAGGAATATTTTTAGTAGACCACCATATCAGTATTAGTATTCCACCTTGTAAATAGAGTAGTCCGAGCACTTTTGCGATAGTTAGACCGATTGTATGACTTGATTGATTGATTGAGTGAAATGTTTGTGTTTGTCTCATGTGCATATGGGTAGTGCTTTCTCATTAGACCTCATTCTATTCTAATCTCTCCCCTCTAAACCCATCAGATGCCTCCGAGACGTGACCCCGGATTTGCATCCCCATCGGAGCTCACTCAGTTGATTCAGCAGCAGAATACCCTGATGCAGTTGTTAGTTCAGAACCAAGGCAACAACAACAACAACAACAATCCACCACCACCACCACCAGTTGACAACTTAGCCCGTTTTCTGAGGTTGCAACCGCCGGTGTTTTCCAGTAGCACCGAGCCTATAGTAGCAGATGATTGGCTCCGCAGGATTGGAAGGGAGTTAACCACTGCAGGATGTACTGATGCTGAGAAGGTGCATTTTGCCGCACATCAGTTGGATGGACCAGCAGCATCCTGGTGGGAGAATTACACTGTCACCTACCCTATAGCCACGGTGACATGGGACCAATTTCAGCAAGCCTTCCGTACAGCCATGTCTCAATTGGAGCCATGAATTTGAAGAAGCATGAGTTTCACAACTTACGCCAGGGGAACCATACTATGGCTTAGTACGTGGATGAGTTTAGCAAGTTATCTCGCTATGCCCCTGATGATGTGGCCACAGATGCCGCAAAGCAGGAGAAGTTTATGGAAGGGTTGAATGATGAGATGAGTATGCAGTTGATGGTGGCAACATTCACCAACTACAAAGATTTGGTAGATAAGGCTCTTATGATTGAAGGGAAGCAACAACAGATTGAGAGCCGTAAGAGGAAGTATGGACAAGGGAGGTATACCTTAGGAGCTCAGCAGAAGCCTCGCCTAACCCCGAACTCGGGAGGACTTGTTCATAACCATGGAGGCCACACCCATAATGGAGGGAGTAACCATAATCATACTGGCACAAGGAATGGGAATGGGAATGGAGCAAGCAACAATCAGAACCGCCCAAATCCAGCCACACCCACCAAGAGGGACCTAAGCCACGTTACTTGTTTCAAGTGCGGGAAGACTGGACACTATGCCATGGAGTGCCCTGAAGGGAAGAATGGAAATGGAAATGGGAGCGCTGGGAAGAAGCTGAATCCATTCAACAAAGGACAAGTGAACCACGTTAACGTGGATGAGGTTGAAGAGCAGCCAGACGCGGTTATAGGTAAGTTTTTGGTTAAGTCATTTACCGCTCTTGTTCTTTTTGATACTGGTGCATCGCATTCATACATATCAAGGGAATTCGTGGATAAGTTTAAACTACTGACCCAAACCCTTAGGACCCCTCTGTTAGTAAGTTCACCTGGAGCAGAGTATATGGCTAGTCGATGGTGCGACCAGATACCCTTAACCATTGGTAGCCATGTTTTTCCGTCCGACCTAATTATCTTGGAGTCACAAGGATTGGATGTGATATTAGGAATGGACTGGATGTCAAAGTATGGAGGAAACATTGACTGTGTTAGTAAGTCAATTTGTCTCATCACCCTGGAGGGAAAAAGGATCAAGTATATATCTAGGCATGCGCCATGAAGTAGCCAAGTAAATACCCTCACGGGAGTTGTTCAGGAGGAAGTGCCTGTAGTAAAGGATTATTCGGATGTTTTCCCAGAAGAGTTACCAGGCATGCCACCAGATCGAGATATTGAGTTTTTGATAGAACTATTGCCAGGCACAGGGCCAATATCCAAGAGACCCTATAGGATGCCCGCGAATGATCTGGAAGAGATTAAGAAACAGATCAAGGAGTTATTGGAGAAAGGATACATTCGACGGAGTTCATCACCATGGGGAGCTCCAGTGCTCTTGGTTGAGAAGAAGGATAAATCCCTAAGAATGGTTGTTGATTATCGAGCCTTGAATGAAGTGACGATTCAGAACAAGTACCCATTTCCAATGATCAATGATCTGTTTGACCAGCTACAAGGAGCTAAGGTGTTTTCGAAGATCGATCTACGATCAGGATATCATACATTTGAAGATACGAGAGAAGGATATACCAAAGACAGCCTTCACCACACGGTACGGGCTATACGAATATACGGTCATGTCATTTGGACTGACTAACGCCCCTGCCTATTTCATGAGCATGATGAACAAGGTGTTCATGTAATATTTGGATAAGTTTGTTGTGGTGTTCATTGATGATATAATGGTATGTTCGAAGAACGAAGAGGAACACAAGGAGCAATTGCGATTAGTTCTCGAGAAACTCAAGGAACATCAGTTATATGCCAAGTTCAGCAAATGCGAGTTTTGGTTGAAAGAAGTCAGATTCCTTGGACATGTTATATCAGGAGAAGGTATAGCAGTAGATCCCACCAAGGTTCAGTCAGTCACTGAATGGTTGGCACCCACTTCAGTTAGCGAGATCCGCAGTTTTCTTGGACTCGCAGGATACTACCGTAGATTCATTGAGAATTTTTCAAAGACTGCAAAGCCCATGACAGAATTATTGAAGAAGGATACCAAGTTTTAATGGATGGAAGATTGTGAGGCAAGTTTCCAGGAGCTGAAGAGACGTTTGACTACAGCCCCAGTGCTGACACTGTCGGATATACGTAAGGATTTTCAAGTGTATTGCGACGCCTCTCGCTTAGGACTTGGAAGTGTGCTTATGCAGGATGGAAGAGTTGTTTCGTATGCCTCGCGACAACTAAAACTACACGAGTTGAATTATGCCACACATGATTTGGAGCTAGCAGCCGTAGTGCATGTGTTGAAGACTTGGAGACATTACCTTATTGGAAATCATTGCGATGTGTACACGGATCATAAGAGTTTGAAGTACATTTTCACCTAGAAGGAGCTGAACCTTAGGCAGAGAAGATGGTTGGAGCTTATAAAGGATTATGACATGAAGCTTCATTATCATCCCGGAAAGGCCAAAGTCGTAGCAGACGCTTTGAGCCGGAAGAGCTATGCTAATACCCTAATAAGCACGGGATTGCCGAAGGAGTTAGCCGAGGATCTCCGGGAACTTCGATTGGAGATTGTTCCTAGAGGTTTTGTTGCAACAATGGAGGTGTAGTCTACATTGTTGGGAAAGATTCGAGAAGCTCAGAAGGATGACAAAGAGATTGCCGAGATAAAAGATGAAATTGAGCGAAGGAAACGCCAAAGGTTTTCATGAGGATGAGCACGATACTCTGTGGTTTGAGGACCGTGTTTATGTGCCCAATAACATAGAGATCAGGAAGTTAATACTTCAGGAGGCACATGACTCACCATACTCGATACACCCTAGAAACACAAGGTGTATTTGGATTTGAAGGAACGTTTCTGGTGGACAGGGATGAAGAAGGATATCGTTGAGTATGTGGTTGTATGTGATGTATGTCAGAGAGTGAAGGCAGAGAATCAAAAGCCAGCAGGATTGTTACAGCCTATGCCGATACCCGAATGGAAGTGGGATAAACTTGGCATGGATTTTATCACCGGATTGCCCAGGACCAAATCAGGATATGATTCTATATGGGTAGTAGTTGACCGTTTGACCAAAGTGGCACACTTTATCCCAGTGGAAACAACTTATACTAGTGCAAAGTTGGCCAAGATATATATGACCAGGATCGTATGTCTGCATGGAGTTCCGAGGACCATCGTATCAGATAGAGGGACATAGTTTACCTCAAAGTTTTGGCATCAGCTGCACTAGACTTTGGGAACAAGATTGAAGTTCAGTACAACATTTCACTCGTAGAAGGATGGACAGACCGAGAGAGTCAATCAGATTCTGGAGGACATGTTGAGAGCCTGTGCGCTAGATTATGGATCTAGTTGGGATGACAATCTGCCTTACGCAGAGTTCTCATACAACAATAGTTACCAAGCCAGTTTGAAGATGGCACCGTTCAAAGCCCTGTATGGACGAAGGTGCAGAACACCGTTGATGTGGGATGAAGTCGGAGACCGACAGTTGTTTGGACCAGACTTGATCAAAGAGTCTGAGGAGAAGGTTAAACTAATCCGGGATAGACTGAAGATAGCTCAGTCCAAATAGAAGAGTTATGCAGATTTGAAACGCAAGGAGGTAACCTATGAAATTGGAGATCGAGCATATCTGTGAGTATCGCCTTTGCGAGGAGTGAAATGTTTTGGAGTTAAGGGAAAGTTAGGCCCGAGATTTGTAGGACCATATCGTGTTTTGGAACGGATGGGAGAAGTTGCCTACAAGTTGGAGTTACCTGAAGGACTGTCAGGAGTTCACGATGTGTTTCACATTTCCCAGTTGAAGAAGTGTCATGCTGGGATGGCCGATATACCGCTAAGAGATACCGTACCCTTGGAGGAGATTTAGCTGAACAATGACTTGACTTATGAGGAGAAGCCAGTCAAGATTTTGGAGTTTGCTAGTCGAGTCACCCGCAGCAAGGTCATCAAGTTCTGCAAAGTTCAGTGGAGCCCCCATACCGAGGACGAAGCCACGTGGGAACAAGAGGATGATCTCCGCATGGACCACCCACACCTATTTTCTAGCCAACCCGAATCTCGAGGGAGAGATTCATCTTAAGGGGGGTTGAGGGAGTCCTGGATTAGGGGGTCTCCGGATAGCTGGACTATATCCTTTGGCCGGACTGTTGGACCATGAAGACACAAGATTGAAGACTTCGTCCTGTGTTCGGATGGGCCTCTACTTGGCGTGGAAGGCAAGCTAGGCAATGCGGATATGTATGTCTCCTCCTTTGTAACCGACCTTGTGTAACCCTAGCCCCCTCCGGTGTCTATATAAACCGGAGGGTTTTAGTCCGTAGGACAACATACAAACATACCATAGGCTAGCTTCTAGGGTTTAGCCTCTCCGATCTCGTGGTAGATCAACTCTTGTACTACTCATATTATCAAGAATAATCAAGCATGACGTAGGGTTTTACCTCCATCAAGAGGGCCTGAACCTGGGTGAAACATCATGTCCCCTGCCTCCTGTTACCATCCGCCTTAGACGCATAGTTCGGGACCCCCTACCCGAGATCCGCCGGTTTTGACACCGACATTGGTGCTTTCATTGAGAGTTCCTCTGTGTCGTCATCATTAGGCTTGATCGCTCCTTCAATCATTGATAGCGATGCAGTTCAGGGTGAGACTTTTCTCCCCGGACAGATCTTTGTGTTCGGCGGCTTCGCACTGCGGGCCAACTCGCTTGGCCATCTGGAGCAGATCGAGAGTTACGACCCTGGCCACCAGGTCAGGTTTGGAAGCTTAAACTACACGGCCGATATCCGCGGAGACTTGATCTTCGACGGATTCGAGCCCCTGCCTAGTGCGCCACATGGTCACGATGAGCATGATTTAGCTCTACCATCTGACAGTGTTCGGGAGATCGCACCGGCAACCGCTCCGACCCTCAATTCGGAGCCAGTTGCGCCATCCATGGACGGGTGGATAGACCCCGCCACGGAGGTCGTATCCTCAGCGGCGATCGAGCCGAATATTGACCTTACCCTTCATGAGAGCTGTGATGCCAAGCTGCCGGATCCTTCCCCGGCCACGGACTCCGAACCGCCTGCGCCCATGCCTATCGAATCCGACTGGGCGCCGGTCATGGAGTTTACCTCCGCGGATATCTTTCAGCACTTGCCCTTCAGCGACATACTGAACTCATTAAGGTCTCTCTCCTTTTCAGGAGAGTCCTAGCCGAACTATGTCCGGCAGGATTGGGATGCGGATGATGAAGAAATTCGCCGCCCACCCAGCACCCACTTAGTAGCCACTGTTGATGATTTGACCAACATGCTCGACTTCGACTCCGAAGATATTGACGGCATGGATGACGATGCTGGAGGGGAACAAGAACCACTGCCCACAGGGCACTGGACAGCCACCTCGTCATATGACATATATATGGTGGACACACCTAAAGAAGGCAATGGAGACGGGACAGCGGAGGATGACCCCTCCAAGAAGCAACCCAAGCGCCGACGTCAGTGGCACCGCTCTAAGTCTCGCCAAAACAAAAGCGGTGACACCGGCATAGGAGATAATAGCACTCCAGACAGTGCCGAAGACAACAACAATCCCCTCCAGCAAGATTTAGGGCAGGAGGATGGAGAAGCCAGCCCTCCCGAGAGAGCGGCAGATGGAGAGGCGGAGGATGATAATTACATGCCTCCCTCCGAAGACGAGGCAAGCCTCGACGATGACGAATTCGTCGTGCCTGAGGATCCCGTCGAACAAGAGCGCTTCAAGCGCCGGCTTATAGCCACGACAAATAGCCTTAAGAAAAAGCAACAGCAGCTTCAAGCTGATCAAGATTTGCTAGCTGACAGGTGGACTGAAGTCCTTGCAGCCGAGGAATATAAACTCAAACGTCCCTCCAAGAGTTACCCAAAGCGCAGGTTGCTACACTAACTGGAGGAGGAAGCACCAAAACCTACATCTCCAACGTATGACATGGCTAATCGGCCACCTCGTGGCCGCGACAGAGAGGCATTTCAGCCAAAAGCTCAGCCCGCATCCCGACGCCACTCAAATAAAAATGTCAAGGCATGGGGAAATATGCCAGACCTGCGAGACGTATTGGAGGACAAAGCAAAACACGCAAGATCGATCTACGGATCACGAGGGCGCGCCACTATGCGAGACGATAACCGTCACGCCGGATATAGTAAAAGTAAATCCGGCCGGGCCTTACACAGCGGACAAGACTCATTTGAGCTGTGTCGCGATATAGCCCAGTATAGAGGCACCGCAGACCCCCTATGCTTCACAAATGAAGTAATGGATCACCAAATCCCAGAGGGTTTCAAACCCGTAAATATAAAATCATAGGACGGCATAACAGATCCAGCGGTATGGATCGAGGACTTCCTCCTGCGCATCCACATGGCCCGTGGTGACGATCTACATGCCATCAAATACCTCCCACTCAAACTCAAAGGACCAGCTCGGCATTGGCTCAACAGCCTGCCAGCAGAATCCATTGGCTGTTGGGAAGATCTGGAAGCCGCATTCCTCGACAACTTCCAGGGCACTTATTTGCGACCACCAGATGCCGATGACTTGAGCCACATAATTCAGCAGCCAGAAGAATCGGCCAGGCAATTCCGGACACGGTTCCTGACAAAGAAAAATCAAATCATCGACTATCCGGATGCAGAAGCCCTAGCAGCTTTTAAGCACAACATCCGCGACGAGTGGCTCGCCCGGCACCTTGGCCAGGAAAAGTTGAAATCTATGGCATCCCTCACGACACTCATGACCCACTTTTGCATGGGAGAAGACAGCTGGCTGGCTCGCAGCAATAATATATCAAAGAACCATGGTACTTCGGATACCAAGGATGGCAATGGCAGGTCACATCGCAACAAACACAAGCGCCGCATCAACAGTGACAATACCTAGGATACGACAATCAATGCCGGATTCAAAGGCTCTAAACCCGGTCAGCAGAAAAGGCCATTCAAAAGAAGCACTCCGGGCCCGTCCAGTTTGGACCGAATACTCGATTGCTCGTGTCAAATACACGGCACCCCCGACAAGCCAGCCAACCACACCAACGGGGATTGTTGGGTGTTCAAGCAGGCCGGCAAGTTAAATGCCGAAAACAAAGATAAGGGGTTTCACAGCGATGACGAGGAGGACCCCCGGCCGCCGAACACCGGAGGACAGAAGAGGTTCCCCCCACAAGTGCGGAAAGTGAACATGATATACGCAACCCACATCCCCAAGAGGGAGCGGAAGCGTGCGCTAAGGGACATATATGCCTTGGAGCCAGTCGCCCCAAAGTTCAACCCATGGTCCTCCTGTCCGATCACCTTCGATTGCAGGGACCACCGCACAAGTATCCGTCATGGCGGATTCATCGCACTGGTCTTAGGCTCAATCATCAACGGATTTCACCTCACTCGAGTCCTTATGGACGGTGGCAGCAGCTTGAACCTGCTTTATCAGGACACAGTGCGCGAAATGGGCATAGACCCCTCAAGGATCAAACCCACAAAAATGACCTTCAAAGGCGTCATACCAGGTGTAGAGGCCCATTGCACAGGCTCAGTCACACTGGAAGTGGTCTTCGGATCCCCGGATAACTTCCGAAGCAAGGAGTTAATCTTTGATATAGTCCCGTCCCGCAATGGCTATCATGCACTGCTCGGGCGAACCGCATTTGCGAGATTCAATGCGGTACCGCATTATGCATACCTCAAGCTCAAGATGCCAGGACCTCGGGGGGTCATCACGGTCAATGGAAACATAGAGCGCTCTCTCCGCACGGAGGAGCACACTGCGGCCCTCGCAGCAGAAGCGCAAAGCAGCCTCTTAGGGAAATCCACCAGTTCGGCGATTAAGGACCCGGACACCTTCAAGCGCGCCCGGAGTAATCGGCAACAAGACCGCCTGGCACGTTCCGAGCTCGCATAGCAATGCGGCCCCCACCCCAGTCCCAGCCAAACGGTGAAATCCGTGCCACACGTACATAATTACGCATTGAAAATACCATGGGCACAGGTGGGGAGGGGGGCACGACTACGGCACGCCCCAAGACGCGGCTCAACCGCACTAGGGGCTTCCCGCTTTGTTATTTTTCTCTCTTTCAGGACTTTAATCTCTGGAAACCCTGTCCGGCAGTATGATTGCCGGACACATGATGCAACAACCAAGGAGGCAGAAAGCTACGTTGCACCATGGAACTCCCAGGTGGCCTCTGATAACGAGTGAAATACTTGCTTTAAATACCATTCCTCAGGTTGCCCTTGGAGGGGACATGTCAAATAGTCCTACTTCTTGCTTATCACACTACTTGTATCATTCTGCTTCGATGCACCTTATTGAACAAACAATGCATAGCACTAGACTATTATCGCATTCTTTATTCTTTTTTATATATGTGTGTTAATCCATGACAATCCGCACCCGTACACTCTGGTACAGCCAATACGCCAGGGGCTTAAGCATACCCCATAATATGGCGTGAGAAGTCCGAACACTTTCGACAGTGCGGCACCCCGAACTTATAGCATTATATGCATCAGCTCCGAATCATGTCTTGGGTCAATAGTTGGGTTTGCCCGGCTCCCATGTTTTGGTACCTTATGTTCCGCTATATCGGCTAAGGTAGCACTGGGAGAACTACTGCGATTGTGCCCCGGTTCAGCTGGGCTAAGCACCTCAGTAGAGAAAGCTAAAACTGACTATCATGATAAGGCGAGAGCTGGTCGCTGTTCGAGAGGTCTTGAGTCCCTAAAGACTTATGCCACTTAGAGCGAGGAGTCGGCTTTGTCCGGCTTATGGCGTGTATAGCGCCCCGAATTCGGCCTTCCGAATACTAGGGGCTTTGCCAAAATTTAAAATTGTAGAATTCTATGGCTAAGTGAGAGTGATAAAGCATTATAGTCCGATTGCTTTGTTCGTTGTGCCGAGCACCTCCCTCGAAGGACCCAACAATGGGAAAAAGAGTGCTCAGATTTATCCCGAACACCCCAGCACTCGTGGCATGGGGGCAGAAGCCGACGACTGGCCATCTGATTTGATAAATATCCGCACATAAGGTAATATTTTAAATTCAAACAAGCGTTTCATAGCGCATATGAACAATTTTTCATGATACAGGATCACACGAGCAAGTTCATTCAAACATTACATCCTTTGCACACTCCTCCGCCACAAGACGGGCACCCTTCATGACACCCTCATAATACATCTCGGGGTGGCGATGCTCCTTGCCCTGTGGCGGCCCCTCCTTCACCAGCTTCTCGGCGTCCATCTTGGCCCAGTGCACCTTTGCACGGGCAAAAGCCCGGCGGGCACCTTCGATATAGACGGACCGCTTGATGACTTCCAGCCGTGGGCAGGCATCCACAAGACGCCTCACCAGGCCGAAGTAGCTGTTGGGAAGGGAGTCGCCAGGCCACATCTGGACTATAAAGCCCTTAATGGCCTGTTCGGCCGCCTTGTGCATCTCGACTAGTTGCTTCAGCTGGTCGCTCGTAGGCATCAGGTGTTCGGTCCCAGTATACTGAGACCAGAACAACTTCTCCATCGAGCTTCCCTACTCGGCCTGGTAATACTTCACGGCATCCGACATGCTGCGGGGCAAATCTGCGAATGCTCCTGGAGAGCTCCGGACTCAGGTAAGTAACAAGTAATTCACTTTCACATGCTTGCTTTGCATATTGAATGCCTTACCCGCCGCTATCTTCCTCATCGCCTCAATTTCCTGGAGGGCCTTTTGGGTTTCATCCTTGGCATGCTTTGAGCTCACGAGGGCCGCGGCAAGCTCGGACTCTCGCGTCTTTGAGTCAAGCTCCAAAGCCTCGTGCTTCTTCACGAGAGCCTGGAGCTCTTGCTTCACCTCGCCCACCCGTGCCTCTTGCTTTTCCCGCTCGGTGCGCTCCTTGGCCGCTTTGTTTTCGGCCTCAGACAACGCTTGCTTCAGGGTTGCCACTTCGGCCGTGGCCCCTGGCACATTCATGATGATCCTATCATTTCGCAACCACATTTTCTTTTATATATAGACAAGGTATTACTTACCTTTGTTCTCCTCGAGCTGCCTCTTGGCAAGGCCGAGCTCTTTCTCGGACCCCTCGAGGTCCTGCTTCAGTGCGGCGACCTCCGCAGTCAGTGCGGCAGAGGTCAGCAGCGAAGCCTGCATACGCATACAGACATACTTATATTAGACTCCTACATATATTATTTGATTCTCTATTCGGCTTTTCTTTGTGAACACCAAACAGAGCATCAGGGGCTACTATCTATGCGGTAATATTTTCCTATATTTTAAATACTTACCTCAAAGCCTGTTAGAAGGCTGGCACAGGCTTCAGTCAGTCCGCTCTTGGCGGACTGAACCTTCTTGATCACCGCACTCATAATAGTGCGGTGCTCTTCGTCGATGGAAGCATCGCGAATCGCTCCCAGCAGGTTGTCCGGTGCCTCTGGATGGACAGAGTTCACTGCCACGGGCGGCTTGCCCCTCTTGGATGAGGGCCGCCTGCTCAAGTCCGGAACCACTGGAGGTTCCGGCATGGTGTCCGGCTGAGGGCCGAACTTGGAGCCCCTCGGAGCCTGGCTTCCTTTGCTCCTGGAGTCCGGAAGGTTGCCTTGAGGCGCCTCCTGGACTGTCTCCCCCCTGCTCGGTGCCCCTTGAGACAATACCTCGGCATTGTCCGTAGGGCAAGGGGAGGAGGCGGTCGGAAGTGTATCACTATTCATGTCCGATGAGTCCAAGGAACCGTCCAACGATGACACGTCGATACGGGCTTGGGGCGGACTGCATAATCGTATTTGATGTTAGGAGAAGCAGTGCAACAAAAGTATGCTATGAGTTACTCTGGTATCCGAATACTTACGACTTCGCGAGGGGCTTGGCCCTGAGCAGCCACTCGTATTCGCCGTCGGCTGCGGTGGTGGAGCAGTCCGGAAGGAGAGTCCTTCCCTTCTTGGACCCTTCGGCCTCCCCGGTTGGGGCGGCCTTCCTTTTCTTGTCTCCCCCGGCTAGAGGGGGAGAATCTTCATCTTCCTTCTCCTCGTTTTCACGGGAGGAGTGTGCCTCAGAGGTATCAGACGATGAGTCCGATACCACCTGGCGCCAGGAACTCTTTCGGGTTCCCTTGGCCTTCTTCTTGGTCTTCTCCAGCGCCTCATAAGGAGCCGGAGTCCGCATCTTCGTCAGGAGAGCGTCTGCGGGGTCTTCGGGCAGAGGGGCCGGATAGTTAATCTGCTCCGATGTCTCCACCCAGTCCTGTCAAAGGCATGGGAGCTCAGACCCCGCTAATGGTTAAGCTATGGGAAATAAACACCCTACCAGATGTACAGAACTTACCGGATTCGCAGAACGCTTCGCGCATAGCCCGTGGTCCTCGGTAAGAGAAGGAGGGACCTCGGCGCCCTTGAATAGCACCCTCCAGACGTCTTTATGCGTCATGTCGAAGAGCTCGCTTAGAGTCTGGTGTTGGGCCGGGTGGAACTCCCATAAGTTGAAATCCCGTTGTTGACACGGGAGGATCCGACGGAAGAGCATGACCTGGACTATGCTGACAAGCTTAAGTTTCTTGCTTGTCATGTTCCGGATACACTTCTGGAGTCCGTCCAGCTCCACCGATGAACCCCAGGACAGGCCCTTCTCCTTCCAGGAGGTGAGCCGCGTGGGGATTCCGGATCGAAACTCGGGGGGCCGCCACCCAGTTGGTGTCTCTCGGCTCGGTGATGTAGAACCACCCCAATTGCCACCCCTTTATGGTCTCCATGAAGGATCCCTCAAGCCATATAACGTTGGGCATTTTGCCCACCATGGCTCCGCCGCATTCCGCTTGTTGGCCGCCCACCACCTTTGGCTTGATATTGAAGGTCTTCAGCCGCATGCCGAAGTGGGGCCGGATGCGGAGGAAGGCCTCGCACACGACGATGAACGCTGAGATGTTGAGGATGAAGTTCGGGGCCAGATCATGAAAGTCCAGCCCATAATAGAACATGAGGCCATGGACGAATGGATGGAGGGGAAACCCCAGTCCACGGACGAAGTGGGGGAGGAAAACCACCCTTTCATGAGGTTCTGTGGTAGGGACGACCTGCCCCGCGGCTGGCAGCCGGTGCGCGATATCCGCGGCTAAGTATCCGGCTCCACGCAGCTTTTTGATGTGTCCCTCCGTGACGGAGGAGGCCATCCACTTGCCTCCCGCTCCGGACATGTTTGGAGAGAGTTGAGGAGAAGGATGTGGACTTGGGCGTTGGAGCTCGAGTGCACGAGAATGGATGAGCAAGGAGGAAGAAGGTGTGGGTAGATAAAGGTGAGACCTTATCCCTTTATAAGGGCAGACGAAACTATGCGCCCCCACTAGCCTGGTAAAACTCGCTTATCTCCCAAGCGCCGTAATTGGTGGCGCGGTTCGGTTACCCACGTCCGTATTGATGAGAATCCCGTGATAAGGGGAACACGATCTCTGCTTTGACAAGACGTGTCAAGAAACCGCCTCGCGTTATGTGCGGGGCTGGTTAAAGAAAAATGGTTCGAATAATTACCAAGCCATGGCTTGATGTCATGCTGCCAAAACGTGTCAGCAGATTAGTTTGTGGAAATATTATTCTCTCTATGGTGGTATGTGGAACTTATTTTGCAGGGTCGGACACTATCCTTGTATTCAAACTCTTCTGTGGTGTATTCGGAGGAGGAACCCGCCTTGCAATGCCGAAGACAACACTGCGCGCCGGAATCAACGTCATTGAAGCCTGGTTCAGGGGCTACTGAGGGAGTCCTGGATTAGGGGGTCTCCGGACAGCCGGACTATATCCTTTGGCCGGACTGTTGGACCATGAAGACACAAGATTGAATACTTCGTCCCGTGTCCGGATGGGACTCTACTTGGCGTGTAAGGCAAGCTAGGCAATACGGATATGTATGTCTCCTCCTTTGTAACCGACCTTGTGTAACCCTAGCCCCCTCCGGTGTCTATATAAACCGGAGGGTTTTAGTCCGTAGGACAACATACAATCATACCATAGGCTAGCTTCTAGGGTTTAGCCTCTCCGATCTCGTGGTAGATCAACTCTTGTACTACTCATATTATCAAGAATAATCAAGCAAGACGTAGGGTTTTACCTCCATCAAGAGGGCCCGAACCTGGGTAAAACATCGTGTCCCCTGCCTCCTGTTACCATCCGCCTTAGACGCATAGTTCGGGACCCCCTACCCGAGATCCGCCGGTTTTGACACCGATAGGGGTAGGTTTGTAACATCCCAAATTTTCAATTTGGAATGTTATACATAGATCATTCTTGCATATCATATTTTATTGCATTTCGTCTTGCGATCCTCGAAATCCTAAGCAACTCAAGGACCCTTGGAGAGAGTTGGGGATTTCCCCGGTTCTCAAATTTGATTTTATCAAATTTCGAAACGAGGATTTTGGTTTAGTTATTTTTCTCTCCGAAAATATTTCATATTAATATATGAGAGGAGATAATATGACTTCTCCAAAATAAATAAAATATTTGAGGAAAAATATTAAAATCAATTTTTGCTTTTATTTGGATTTTATTTTGCAATTTTGGTTGCCTTAAAAAATTGCACGTTTTCAAAATTTGCATTTAGGGCCAAGAAAATGTACATCTCGTTCTAAATATTTTATTTAGACGGAGAAAATTTGTTTTGGCATTTTTAGATTTTTATTTTATTTTCTAGGATTTTTTTGTTTCGGCGGAATTAATTTAAAAAAACGCGCCAAGGCCTAGCTGGGCCGAAGCCCAGCGCTGGCCCACCTTGCCTCGCGCCGCTGTCTCCTCGCGGGAGACCGCCGCCGCCGCTGCCGAACTGGAGTCCGGCTCGGACTCCGTTTTCGCGCGTCGTGCCCCCTTCCCCAAGGCACCCCCCTCCTGAAAAGCCGCGCCCCGCCGCCCTGGGAGCCGCCCCACCCCGCTGCGAGCCGCCGACCCCGACGCCGCAAGCCGCCGCGCCGCCTCGCCGCCTTTGCCCGCTG
>NC_041392.1:432604651-432621476 GCF_002162155.2 Triticum dicoccoides | reverse complement strand
CCCTCTCCGCAAGCCGCTACCGCCGCCCATTGCCCGCGCCACCGCTGCCCCGTGTTGCGCCGCCCCTCGCCGGAGCCACCGCCGTGCCGGACCTCGCCGGAGGTTAGCGCCGTTCAGTTTTTTTAGAAAACTAGTTCAGTTTTCGTTAGAAAACCCTAGTCGTTTTTTCGGTTCGCTGGTTTTTTCGGTTTTTTTTTGGTTTAGCGGACGTTCGTTCGGACGTTCGTCCGGACGTTCGTTTTAACGAACGGATTTCGCTCGTTAGTTAAGATAACAAACGCTTGTTCGTTAGCCTGTTCGTCAGTTTTCTTTTATCGGATTAATCCGCGATTATTTCTGATCGCGATTTCTGATCCGATTTTCGTTCTAGTTTATCTTTTCGCTCGTTAGTCGGAATCAGGCGATTCAACCGCCTAGATCTTCGTCTCGAGACCCTCTTTTCGTTTAACCAACTTGCACAAGTTTTTTCTACTGAAATTTTTTACCTAGGTCCAGATTAGTAAATGGATCTTGTTTCTTTTGCCGTTTGAGTTTCGTTGCTCCGTTTGATTTGATTCTTTTTGCAAACCGGAGTTCTTAAGTTGAACTTTCTGGTTAGATCTTCTTGTTTGAGATTACCCATGTTTCTTTGCTTGATTGCTTATGTCTGCTATTCTTTGTTTGCGATAGAATTCCCGGAGTGTGAAGCATGTTATTTGGAGTCTCTAGGTTACGCAGATCATCAGCAAGGCCAGTAACACTTTGATCATACCCCTTTATCACCCAGTTTTTATGCATTAGTTCCAATCCTCAAACATTGCATGGTTAGGATGTCATTAACATGTGGGTTGGGAAGTAGTTGATGAGGTAGAACCTATTACCCTGTTACATTCAAACCCTTGGGAGTTACTTCTACGAGTTGCTTATATTGCTATGCTATGCTCATAGACGTTTGTTTGGGTGAGTGAAATCCATGACAGATGTGAGATTGATAATTAATGGTTCAACTTAAGGTGGCAACTTAAATACACATCTGGGTGGATTGAGGCACCTGGAGTACCCAGTGTTGCCTGTATTTTTTTTTGGAAATCCCGGAGTACCCGTGTGATCTTCCTATGGACCGCCACCCAGGCTCAAAGGGAAATGAGATTATTCATGCTAGAAACTTCTGTGTGCAGCCACAAGCTATTATGGGCTCTAGCATAGTTGAGTAAGTTACGTGAAGCTCTTGAAGAGGTGGATCAGCAGGTAGTGGGATTGTAGGATTGGTATGGTCTACCCGGAGTAGAGAGTTAACGTTTCTGAAAGACTGTGTCTTGGTCATCCGTTTGTCAAACACCATGTAGTGCGAGAAATTCAATGGAGGAGATCAAGTCTTGTGGGGAAAAGTGTGCAAACCTCTGCAGAGTGTATAAACTAATCATGGTTAGCCGTGTCCCCGGTTATGGACAATCTTGAGTATCTAGTACTTGGAGTATCTTAAGTATCTCATCACTCTAAATTAATATTGTTGGGTTGATAATTACTTTAATTGGGGTTGAGTTGGAGGAACCTTCTCAATGATGTTTCAACTACCATGATAGTTAAATTAAAATATATTCCTTAGTTGTAGGGAAAAATTGGCTTTTCGCAAAACTATAACCATAGAGCTTTCCACCAGCCAAATATGCATGTAGTGATAGCATTATTCTGTTCTTGCTCTACTGTGTTATTTTGCCAGCATATTCCATGTGCTAACCCGTTTTCAGGCTGCAACGTATTATGTTGCAGACTTTTCAGACGAGGAGTGAGGTTCGTTAGGTCGTTGCCGTGCAGCTTAGCTATGTCGTTGGAGTTGATGGACTCACTTTATCTTCCCAGTCTTCCACTGTTATCGTATTAGATGGCCTTAAGCCATATTTATTGTAATAAGTTCTCTTTGGAGACATTCGATGTAATAAGTGTGTGATTGCTACTCTGTTATAAATCCTCGAGTATTGTGTGTCAGCATTACCGATCCAGGGATGACACTAAAGCACAGAGACTTGACCGTTTGAAGTCGGGTCGCTACAGCTTGATAAGTTTTTCAATGAGTACATACCTTGACAAGATTTTGAAGTAGTTCAAAATGGAATAGTCAAAAAAAGAGTTTTTTCCTGTGTTACAAGGTGTTAAACTGAGTAAGACTCAAATCCCGACCACGGTAGAAGCTAGAAAGAGAATGAAAGTCATTCCCTATGCGTTGGCCATAGGTTCTATATAATATGCCATGCTACATACCAGATCTATTTTATACCCTACACTGATTTTGGCAAGGGAGTACAATAGTGATCTAGGAGTAGATCACTGAACAACAGTCAAAATTATCTGAGGGAGTCCTAGATTAGGTGGATCCGGACAGCCGGATTATATCCTTTGGCCGGACTGTTGGACTATGAAGATACAAGATTGAAGACTTCGTCTCGTGTCCGGATGGGACTCTACTTGGCGTGGAAGGCAAGCTAGGCAGTACGGATAAGGATATCTCCTCCTTTTGTAACCGACCTTTTGTATCCCTAACCCTCTCCGGTGTCTATATAAACCGGAGGGTTTTAGTCCGTAGGACAGAAAAACAATAGACAATCATACCATAGGCTAGCTTCTAGGGTTTAGCCTCTCTGATCTCGTGGTAGATCTACTCTTATAATACCCATACCATCAATATTAATCAAGCAGGACGTAGGGTTTTACCTCCATCAAGAGGGTCTGAACCTAGGTAAAACTTCGTGTCCCTTGCCTCCTGTTACCATCCGCCTTAGATGCATAGTTCGGGACCCCCTACCCGAGATCCGCCGGTTTTGTCACCGACATTGGTGCTTTCATTGAGAGTTCCTCTGTGTCGTCGCCATTAGGCTTGATGGCTCCTACTATCATCGATAGCGATGCAGTCTAGGGTGAGACTTTCCTCCCCGGACAGATCTTTGTGTTCGGCGGCTTTGCACTGCCGGCCAATTCGCTTGGCCAACTGGAGCAGATTGAAAGCTATGACCCTGGCCACCAGGTCAGGTTTGGAAGCTTAAACTACACGGCCGATGTCTGCGGAGACTTGATCTTCGACGGATTCGAGCCTCTGCCTTGTGCGTCACGCGGTCACGATGAGAATGATTTAGCTCTACCATCAGACAGTGTTCAGGAGTGTGCACCGGCAGCCGCTCCGACCCTCAATTCGGAGCCACTTGCGCCATCCGTGGATGGGTGGATGGACCCCGCCACGGAGGCCTTACCCTCAGCGGCGATCGAGCCGAACATCGACCTTACCTTGCATGAGAGCCGTATTGTTAAACTGCCAGATCTCTCTCCGGTCACGGACTCCGAACCGCCTGCACCCGATCCTATTGAATCCGATTGGGCGTCGATCATGGAGTTTGCCTCCATGGATATTTTTCAGCACTCTCCCCTTGGCGACATACTGAATACATTAAGGTCCCTCTCCTTGTCAGGAGGATCCTGGCCGAACTATGTCCGGCAGGATTGGGATGCGGATGACGAAGAAACTCGCCGCCCACCCACCACCCACTTAGTAGCCACTGTTGATGACTTAACCAACATGCTCGACCTCGACTCCGAAGACATCAACGGTATGGACGACGATGCAGGAGACGAGCAGGAACCACTGCCCAGAGGGCACTGGACGCCCACTTCATCACATGACATATACATGGTGAACACACCAAAAGAAAACGACGACGAGGAACGGAAGGATGCAATAAAGGGTTGTCCCCTCGAGAAGCAGTCAAAGCGGCGGCGTAAGCGCCGCTCCAAATCCCGCCTCGACAGAAACAACGATCATATAGACCCAGCGTTAGAGTGGGGTGAACCATCGCCGGATCACGGCAATACGGAGAATCAAACCGAACAACCTGACTCTGTCAAAGATAATAGTCCGGACGACCTCACACCGGACAGACACCCGGAGCAACAGAATGCCCGTCAAAGGCTTGTTGCCAACGCGAGGAGTCTAAAAAAGCAGAAGCAAAGACTCAAGGCTGCACAAGACACACTCGGAATCAGATGGAGCAAAGTACTCAACGCAGCAGCGAAGTACGGCGGTAATCGCCCCAGCAAGAGCTACCCTAAGTGGAAGTTGCTAACCGAATTCGATGAGGAGGCCTTAGATCCCCCGCATCCAAAAATTGAAACGCCACCTGGCCGGATAGACGTCCTCACGGCCAACATAGAGCGGCAAACAACGCCACACATAAGCCAATACGCGATCCACGCGAGGGCTCCCATCAAAAGGACGGCGCAACCAGATCCATCTATGGACCACGCAAGCGCGCTCCAGCATACGAGGCAACACAACAAACATCCGAACAACGTGGTCCACCCAGATACAGGGGTGCCGCAAACCCCCTATATTTCATCGATGAGGTGCTGGACCATGAATTTCCAGAGGGATTCAAACCCGTAAACATAGAGGCATACGACGGAACAACAGACCCTAGGGTCTGGATTGAGGACTATATCCTCCATATCCATATGGCTCGAGGAGATGATCTCCACGCCATCAAGTACTTACCCCTCAAGCTCAAAGGGCCAGCTCGACACTGGCTTAAAAGCCTCCCCGAAAACTCCATTGGAAGCTCGGAAGAGCTCGAAGACGCTTTTCGGGCAAATTTTCAAGGGACTTATGTCCGACCCCCGGATGCGGACGATTTGAGTCATATAACTCAACAACCCGGAGAGTCAGCCCGAAAGCTTTGGAACAGGTTTCTTACTAAAAAGAACCAAATAGTTGACTGTCCGGACGCCGAAGCCTTGGTAGCTTTTAAGCATAGCGTCCGCGACAAATGGCTTGCCAGACACCTCGGCCAAGAAAAGCCGAGAACAATGGCAGCATTAACAAGCCTCATGACCCGCTTTTGTGCGGGTGAGGACAGCTGGCTAGCCAGATGCAGCACCAGCGACCCAAGTACATCCGAAGTTAGAGATGAAAATGGGAAATCACAACGCAGCAAAAATAATAAGCACCGGAATAAAGAAGACATCCCGAGGAGCACGGCGGTAAACGCCGGATTCAAAAGCTCTTGGCCAGGTCAGCAAAAGTCGTCCTCTAAAGGCGCCAGAGATGAACTATCTAGCCTCAACAAAATTCTGGACCAAATATGTCAGATCCATAGCACCCCTGGTAAACCCGCTAATCATACCCACAGAGAATGTTGGGTCTTCAAGCAGTCCGGCAAGCTCCACGCCGTACACAAGGGGGGGATACACCAAGAGAAGACGAGGATGAGCCTCTCAAGAAAGACACTGGGGAACAAAAGAAATTTCCAACAGAAGTCAAAACAGTAAACGTGTTACACGTGATCAAGGGGAGAAACAAAGCGACACTCCTAGATAAATATGCCCAAGGGCCTATCACCGCGGAGTCCTGCCACTGGTCATTTCAACCGATCACTTTTGACCATCGGGATTACTTAGGAAGTATCCGGCGTGCAGGATGGGCTGCCTTGGTATTAGACCCAATAATTGACGGATACCACTTCACACGAGTCATGATGGACGGTGGCAGCAGTCTAAACCTCATATATCAGGACACAATCCGCAAAATGGGGATAGACCCAACGAAAATTCGCCTCAGCAATACTACCGTTAAAGGAGTAATGCCAGGCCCAGGGGCTCATTGCACAGGCTCCCTGCTACTAGAAGTTATATTCGGCTTCCCTGATAACTTCCGTAGCGAAAACTTAACCTTCAACATCGCTCTGTTCCAAAGTGGCTATCAAGCACTACTTGGACGCGAAGCTTTCGTTCGCTTTAATGCAATACCGCATTACGCTTCCCTCACGCTTAAGATGCCCGGTCCATGTGGCATCATTACATTGAATGGAAATATTGAGCAATCCCTGCGTGGCGAGGAGGGTGCGCCTGCCTCGGCAGCCGCACACTAAAACTGCCTCACCAACTAAAAGTGTTCAATAGGTCGTCAAGACCACGGACACGGTTAGACAAGTCCGGCGCAGCTATATGAAACTCGTACAGGTTTGATGGCCACACCCCTATCACAAACACAAGGGGCTCAACACGCGCTGACAAGTGGCAATTTTTACTCATCTTGAAATTTACATGGTTTCTTTAAAACCTACCTTTTTGCACGACAACTTTTCACCTAAGTTCCTCTCTTTTATAGATGACCACCGTGCTACACCCATCCAGGATACGGCACAATGGAGACACAGGCGCAGACGTGCAGCAGGGACCCGTCCCAAGGACTGTTTTTAGATTAAGACCCTGCATCAACCTTTTTTACTGTCTCTTGTTGATACACATCCCTCGGATTCTCAGTAACAATTGAGAAGGATGCTGGCGTCTTGGCATGTGGCCACGTCAGAATAATGCACGTACCTAGACACCAGGGGCTTCTTACAAAGGGCACTGTTTAGGCCCGGTTCATACCATAAAGACCGAATACCTTAGGGAGTGTTCGGCGTCGCGAGTTTGGCCTTATATGCATCAGCTCCGAATCATGTCTTTGGTCAAATGTTGGGTTTGCCCGGCTCCTATGTTTTGGTACCCTACGTTCCGCTCTATCGGCTAAGGTAGCACTAGGAGAACTACTGCGATTGTGCCCCGGGTCATCCGGACGAGCACCTCAGTAGAGAAAGCCGAAAACTGACTGTCATGATATAGCATGAGACTGGTCAACCACTCGATGACCTATCGGAATGCTGGAATTCCTCCGCCTTAACGAAGGGCAGTTTCCCGGCCAGGCATGTACGCACCCTAAATTCGGGAGAGTGCGGAGCCACCAGGGGCTATATAGTAGCCCCACCGTCAAACTCCTATGGCTAAGTGAAAGTGTTAAAGCATTATAGTCCAAGACGTTGGGTTAAGTGTGAACACGCGTCTTCTGCAAACACCTTCGCATTATATGCGTGGGGGCTGAAGCCGACGACTGCAATCTTTCAGGTTATGCACATGTATACATAAACGGCCGCACAGGAGGCATCATATTACTTTCAGGCAAAAGTATAAACACAGCCTTAATAAATTTCATAAAAACATTGTGTTTACAATGGGAATACATGTCACTCAAACATAATATTCTTCGAGCACTGGGCCTCTATCAAACGAGCACCCTCGAGAACCTCTTCGAAATAGTGCTCGGCAGCCACTCGGCCTATGGCCGAACCCTGCGCCGCAACAGTGGTAGCATCCATCTCCGCCCAGTATGCTTTTACACGGGCAAGGGCCATCTGCGAGCCTTCTATGCACGCCGACCTCTTCATCGCATTGATGCACGGCACCGCACCAAGGAACTGCTGCACTAAGCTGAAATAGTTGTTCGGCTTCGGCTTTTCCGGCCACAGCTGATCCACGACAGACCTCATGGTGAGTCCGGACAACCTATTGAGTTTGGCCCATTCGGCTAGCTGATTAGTCAACGGAAGCGGACGCTCTGGAACGTTAAATTGCGACCATAACAGCTTGTCCACTTGATGATCTATCTGATCTCGGAAGTATTTGGCCGCATCGACAGCGCTCGCCGCCAAGTCCATATATGCGTCTGCCGAACTCCACAGCCGACCCAGAGGGGGCATACCGCGGATCTCCGAACTTCCTCCACAGCATAAAGGGCTTCCCAACCGCAATATCCCCGGCTTCACGCAGCTCCTCCTTCTTCGCTCTCATAGCAGAGCGGGTGTCTTTGTTCTCCATCGTGGCCTTTTCAAGGTCCGTTGCCTTCACTCGGTTCTCTTTTTCAAGGAACTGGCAACGGTCGACAGTGTCTTTTAACTTTATGGCCATCTTGGCCATCTTCTCTTTGCTCTCGCAATGCGCGGCCTTCTCGGCCCTCAACTATTCGGCCGCCTTCAAAGCAGCCGCATTACTCCTCCTTGCTTGTTCTTTGGCTCGGGCAAGTTCCGCCCGAAGGGTCTCCACGGTGGCAGCTCCATCTGCAGTCACAACATATTAAAGATACTAGCATCATGCTGCTCTTACTATGTGACATTCACCAGACAACATTACTTACCCTGTGCCTCGTTAAGCCGCTTGTTAACAAGCTCGATGTCGGCATCTGCCGCATCCAGTTGCCGCTTTAGTTCGGCAAATTCATTAGTCTGGCCAGCCACCGGAGCTTCCATCACCTGCACATAAAGTGGTATGGTTATAACCTGGGACTACGATCCTCTGTTTGTCGCCATTCTCGGCGACAACCAGAGTCTCAGGGGCTACTATCTACACAGGGCACACCCAAAAATGTGCGGTACCATCACAAATGTACATCATTTTACGCACCTCAAAGCCCGTCAGTAGACTCATAAAGGCATCATGGAACCCGCTTTCGGTGGATGAAATCCTTTCCATCACCGTACCCATTGATGTCTACTACACAACCTTCTTCTTGTAGACGTTGTTGGGCCTCCAAGTGCAGAGGTCTGTAGGATAGTACCAAATTTCCCTCAAGTGGATGACCTAAGGTTTATCAATCCGTAGGAGGCGTAGGATGAAGATGGTCTCTCTCAAGCAACCCTGCAACCAAATAACAAAGAGTCTCTTGTGTCCCCAAAACACCCAATACAATGGTAAATTGTATTGGTGCACTAGTTCGGCGAAGAGATGGTGATACAAGTGGTATATGGATAGTAGATAAAGGTATTTGTAATCTGAAATTATAAAAACAGCAAGGTAACAAGTGATAAAAGTGAGCGTAAACGGTATTGCAATGCGTTGAAACAAGGCCTAGGGTTCATACTTTCGCTACTGTAAGTTCCCTCAACAATACTAACATAATTGGATCATAAAACTATCTCTCAACATGCAAAAAAGAGTCACTCCAAAGTCACTAATAGCGGAGAACAAACGAAGAGATTATGGTAGTGTACGAAACCACCTCAAAGTTATTCTTTCCAATCAATTCGTTGGGCTATTCCTATAAGTGTCACAAACAGCCCTAGAGTTCGTACTAGAATAACACCTTAAGACAAAAATCAACCAAAACCCTAATGTCACCTAGATACTCCAATGTCACCTCAAGTATCCATGGGTATGATTATACGATATGCGTCACACAATCTCAGATTCATCTATTCAACCAACACAAAGGACCTCAAAGAGTGCCCCAAAGTTCTACCGAAGAATCACGACGAAAACGTGTGCCAACCCCTATGCATAGGTTCATGGGTGGAACCCGCAAGTTGATCACCAAAACATACATCAAGTGAATCACGTGATATCCCATTGTCACCACAGATATCCATGGCAAGACATACATCAAGTGTTCTCAAATCTTTAAAGACTCAATCCGATAAGATAACTTCAAAGGGGAAACTCAATTCATTACAAGAGAGAAGAGGGGGAGGATAAACATAAGATCCAACTATAATAGCAAAGCTCGCGATACATCAAGATCGTGCCAAATCAAGAACACGAGAGAGAGAGAGAGAGAGAGAGATCAAACACATAGCTACTGGTACATACCCTCAGCCCCGAGGGAGAACTACTCCCTCCTCATCATGGAGAGCACCGGGATGATGAAGATGGCCACCGGAGAGGGATTGCCCCCTCCGGCAGGGTGCCGGAAACACGTCTAGATTGGTTTTCGGTGGCTGCGGAGGCTTCTGGCGGCGGAACTCCCGATCTATTGTTTGTTCTGGAAGTTTTAGGGTACGACAATATATATGGGTGCAGGAAGTACGTCGGAGGAGCCACGGGGGCCCCACGAGGCAGGGGGTGTGCCCTAGGGGGGTGGGCGCGCCCCCCACCCTCGTGGGCAGCCCGTGTCTCCCCTGACGTGCATTCCAAGTTCCCTGGGTTGCTTTCCTTCCAAAAATAACTTCTCCAGTTGATTTCTTTCCGTTTCGACCTTGTTTGATATTCCTTTTCTTCGAAACACTGAAATAGGCATAAAACAGCAAATCTGGGCTGGGCCTCCGGTTAATAGGTTAGTCCCAAAAATAATATAAAAGTGGAAAATAAAGCCCAATATTTCCCAAAACTGTATATAATATAGCATGGAGCAATAAAAAATTATAGATATGTTGGAGACGTATCACCCATCAATGTACGGTGTTCTTCTGAGATGGCCGCTCGCTCCAACAGCTCTCTCAATACGTTCGACCGCATACCAGACGGTGTCAGACTCTTCTGTTTGCTCTCTTCGAGAGCCGGACGCTGGGGACTTCGGGTGACTATAGGATTATCTTCTGGCCTCACCGGATCCAGAGAGGCCCTCCGTGACGACACTTCAAGGTCGCCCGCTTCTTGAGCGGAGGAGTCCGGGGGAGGCGTTTCGCTCTCCATCATCTCCGGAAGAAGATCCCCCGAAGACGAGCTCTGCTGAGAAGGGCTAAGATCCGAACTGCAAGATAAATACTTTGGTTATTTTCCTCAGAGGTAAGGTAATATATCTTCACTATTAAAGTACTTTTTAATTAATTACAGCTCGTTAGAGGGATCCCCGCACGGACATTGTGCGGCAAGAGCACCCTCCAAGGCAGGACCCTCTGGTGGAGATTTCTTGTCCCGCTTGGAAACCTTGCTTTCCAGATCTTCAGAGGTAGTCCTCTTCCTTCCCCGGGGTGAGAGAATGTCAGATTTCTCCCCTTGGTTATCCTCCCTCACGGAGGCGCTCGTTCCCTCGGTCGGAATAGGTAGCGGTGGAGGCCCACTTTCGCCCTCGTTATTCCCTCCTTTGTCTTCCTTTGAGGGCTCCGGGCAAGGTGCTAGCTCGAGCATCTTTTACAGTACCGGATTTTCCAAACCCTCAGGAAGGGGGGCCGAATAACGAATCATCTTCGCCTGTGTTATCCAGTCCTGGTCAAAGAGCGATTTCTCAGAATAACGTCATGATAAATGAAAAACGGTGTGTTCGGCTAGAGGATAACTTACTTGGTCGGCGGTGCGGTTGCTGCTCAGGCCCACGTCCTCGGTACTATCCGGACACTCTATCTGGGGTCCGAAGAATGATCTATACATCTCCTCGTGCGCCAGGCCGAGGAAATTCTGAATAGTGCGCGATCCTTATGGGTTGAACTCCCACATGCGAAGAGGCCGGCGTTTGCATGGCTGGATTCGTCGAGCCAGCATGACTTGCATTACCATAATCAAACTGAAATCTCCTTCGAAGAGATTTTGAATGCGGCTTTGGAGTAGAGGCACGTCCTTGGCGGGACCCCAGCTCAGCCCTCTGCTAATCCATGACATCAGTTGTGGTGGAGGGCCTGAGCAGCAAGCAGGGGCAGCCACCCACTTGGCACTTCTGGGAGCTGTAATGTAAAACCACTCCCGTTGCCATAATCCGGACACCTCTGGAATAGAACCCTTTGGCCATGGAGCTCCAGCCATCCTGCTTATTAATGCGCCTCCGCACGCTACATGCTGCCCCTCGACCATCTTCGGCTTCACGTCAAAGGTCTTGAGCCATAGGCCGAAGTGAGGGGTAATGCGGAGGAAAGCTTCACATACAACAATAAATAATGAGATGTGGAGAAAGGAGTCCGGGGCTAGATCGTGGAAATCTAGCCCGTAATAAAACATCAGCCCCCTAACGAAGGGATCCAGAGTGAGGCCTAGACCTCGGAGGAAGTGGGAGATGAACACGACGTCTTTGTTGGGTTCAGGAGTAGGGACGACCTGCCCTCGGGCAGGCAGCCAATGCGAAACCTCGGCGGTCGAGTATCTGGCCTCCCTCAACTTCTTGATATCTTCTTCTGTAATGGAGGTGGGCATCCACCGGCCTTGAAGGCTAGATCTGGACATGATTGAAGATCCGGAGCACCTGACCTGGGCTTTGGGTGTTAGAGCTCGAGGCGGGGGAAGGATTCGATTGAGCACGGGAGGGAAAAAAGTAAAAGCATTATCCCTTTATAAAGAGGGTGAATATCAAGCGTCCTCTCCGTAGCCGTTTAGGACTTGCGTATAATCTAGGAGTCCTAGACACGGTTGGGTTACACACGACCGTATTGATGAGAATGCCATAATTAGGGGAACACGATCTCTGCTTTGACAAGACATGTCAAAAACTGCCTCGCGTTATGTGCGGGGATAGTTAGAGGAAACGGTTCGAATAATCACCGGGCCATGACATAATGTCGTGTTGCCAAAACAAGTCAGCAAATTAGATTTGCGAAAATATTATTCTCTCTACGGTGGTATGTGGAACTTATTTTGCAGGGTCGGACACTATCCTTGTTTCAAAATTCTTCCGTGATGTATTCGGAGGAGGAACCCGCCTTGCAATGCCGAAGACAATACTGCGCACTGGACTCATCGTCATTGAAGCCTGGTTTAGGGGCTACTGAGGGAGTCCTGGATTAGGGGGTCTCCGGACAGCCGGATTATATCCTATGGCCGGACTGTTGGACTATGAAGATACAAGATTGAAGACTTCGTCTCGTGTCCGGATGGGACTCTACTTGGCGTGGAAGGCAAGCTAGGCAATACGGATAAGGATATCTCCTCCTTTTGTAACCGACCTTGTGTAACCCTAACCCTCTCCTATGTCTATATAAACCGGAGGGTTTTAGTCCGTAGGACAGAAAAACAATAGACAATCATACCATAGGCTAGCTTCTAGGGTTTAGCCTCTTTGATCTCGTGGTAGATCTACTCCTGTAATACCCATATCATCAATATTAATCAAGCAGGACGTAGGGTTTTACCTCCATCAAGAGGGCCCGAACCTGGGTAAAACTTCGTGTCCCCTGCCTCCTGTTACCATCAGCCTTAGACGCACAGTTCGGGACCCCCTACCCGAGATCCGCCGGTTTTGACACCGACATTATCCTTAGTGGAATAAGGATATGTTTCTCAATTATGGAGGTGACAAAAGGTTCGTCGTAAAGGGTTACGTTGATGCAAGTTTTGACACTAATCTAGATACAAATTGAAAGTGGGAGCAATTAGCTAGAGTAGCTCCGTGCAGAGCATTGTTGACATAGAAATTTGCAAAATACATACGGATCTGAATGTGGCAGACCCGTTGACTAAACTTCTCTCACAAGCAAAACATGATCACACCTTAGTACTCTTTGGATGTTAATCACATAGCGATGTGAACTAGATTATTGACTCTAGTAAACCCTTTGGGTGTTAATCACATGGTGATGTGAACTATTGGTGTTAAATCACATGGCGATGTGAACTAGATTATTGACTCTAGTGCAAGTGGGAGACTGAAGGAAATATGCCCAAGAGGCAATAATAAAGTTATTATTTATTTCTTAATTTCATGATAAATGTTTATTATTCATGCTAGAATTGTATTAACCGGAAACATAATACATGTATGAATACATAGACAAACAGAGTGTCACTAGTATGCCTCTACTTGACTAGCTCGTTGATCAAAGATGGTTAAGTTTCCTAACCATAGACATGAGTTGTCATTTGATTAACGGGATCACATCATTAGGAGAATGATGTGATTGACTTGACCGATTCCGTTATCTTAGCACTTGATCGTTTAGTTTGTTGCTATTGCTTTCTTCATGACTTATACATGTTCCTATGACTATGAGATTATGCAACTCCCGTTTACCAGAGGAACACTTTGTGTGCCACCAAACGTCACAACGTAACTGGGTGATTATAAAGGTGCTCTACAGGTGTCTCCGAACGTACTTGTTGGGTTGGCCTATTTCGAGATTAGGATTTGTCACTCCGATTGTCGGAGAGGTATCTCTGGGCCCAATCGGTAATGCACATCACTATAAGCCTTGCAAGCATTGCAACTAATGAGTTAGTTGTGGGATGATGTATTACGGAACGAGTAAAGAGACTTGCTGGTAATGAGATTGAACTAGGTATTGAGATACCGACGATCGAATCTCGGGCAAGTAACATACCGATGACAAAGGGAACAATGTATGTTGTTATGCGGTCTGACCGATAAAGATCTTCGTAGAATATGTAGGAGCCAATATGGGCATCTAGGTCCCGCTATTGGTTATTGACCAGAGAGGTGTCTCGGTCATGTCTACATAGTTCTCAAACCCATAGGGTCCGCACGCTTAACGTTCGTTGACGATATAGTACTATGAGTTATGTATGTTGGTGACCGAATGTTGTTCGGAGTTTCGAATGAGATCACGGATATGACGAGGAACTGTAGAATGGTCCGGAAGTAAAGATTGATATGTGGATAGTAGTGTTTGATCTCCGGAAGGGTTCCGAAATTCACAGGAAGGGGTTCCGGATGTTTCCTGAAATGTTTGGGCACGAGAACACTTTATCTGGGCCAAATGGGAAAGCCCACGAGGTTTTTGGAAAGTGCAAAAGGAAGTTTTGCGGAGTCTAGGGGCCAGAACCCTGGCGTCTAGCCCTGGAGTCCGAGAAGGACTCTTGCCTTTCGAGTGAAACCGACTTTGTGGAGGCTTTTACTCCAAGTTTCGACCCCAAGGCTCAACATATAAATAGGGGGGCAGGGCTAGCACCCAAGACACATCAAGAAACACCAAGCCGTGTGCCAGCAACCCCGTCCCCTCTAGTTTATCCTCCGTCATAGTTTTTGTAGTGCTTAGGCGAAGCCCTGCGGAGATTGTTCTTCACCAACACCGTCACCGCGCCGTCGTGCTGCCGGAACCCATCTACTACTTCACCCCTCTTGCTGGATCGAGAAGGCGAGGACGTCACCGAGCCGAACGTGTGCGGAACTCGGAGGTGCCGTGCTTTCGGTACTTGGATCGGTTGGATCGTGAAGACGTACGACTACATCAACCGCGTTGACATAACGCTTCCGTGAACGATCTACGAGGGTACGTAGACAACACTCTCCCCTCTTGTTGCTATGCATCACCATGATCCTGCGTGTGCGTAGGAAAATTTTGAAATTACTATGATCCCCAACACTCGAATCACAACTGGACCAACACTTTGGTCTCCATCATCAACATGGTTTCTCAACCATCATCTTTCCAATAGTGCCATCTTATTAACATTAGTTTGCATGATTATTCAAACGTTAACCCATGGTGTGACCTACTTCTGAGTTGTGTCCGTAACCGAGGGCACAACTATCGATAGATTAAATACACTCTATAGAGGTAGCACACTGTACCCACACCATGGAATCCATGGCCTCACACTCCCATTCGGGTGGACCAACGGCATTCCGACGGAATCCCTCCATTGCCATGACACTCTCCCGACCACTCCGACTCACTCCCCATTGGGCTAAGCCCTGGGTGGCCCCGTGCCTACCAAAGGCACCAACGACCACCGTCGTGGCAAAACATAAACGGTCCCAAACGGGGACAAGGTACCATAACAACTACGGACACACAAGGTTATGTCTCCTTACCGGGCCAGGGTAACGCACGCCCATAACCTTCCCTCATTGGAGGCACCGACCAGAGGCATGACAATAAACAGAATAAAGGCCTTCCCACAAAGGCAAATGTGGTTGCACTGGGAAAAACTTGATTCAGTGGCACCATGACCCGATCAATGATATGTTCAAGTTGAGTTATTATCAGGTTTAACTTAAAGTAGAAATAACCGGTGTCATGATGTGCCATGAAAGTGCAATCTTACAATATGCATCACATATCATCAAAAATAAATGGGTCAACCACATCAAGTGCTAACCATAATCATTAACAACTCATACCACTTCTCTGGTTTTTGTTATTCAGCAAACTTAACCATGATGTTGACTTAACATGATTCATTTTCTCACTTAACAAAATATTAACCAAACTAATTCATTTTCATAGTTAGTTTATTTCTTCATAACCAAATATTACTTCTACTGACTTAAACTAACTTTGTAAGTTTCAAACTACTATAAATTAAACATACCAAACTAAACAAGCATTCAACAGAATAAATATTTATGTAAGTGATTTAAATGCATGAACTAAATCATTTATTCAAGTTGGAAAATCACAAATATTGCAACGGCACCATGAAAATGTTGTTGTGGCTTGCCTTAGTGCAGATGAGGTTCATACTCCTCCTAGTGATCCTCAAGACAAGCTTCACCTTCTGAAAACAATTAAAAACGGAGAAAGAAAATATCAAGAAACACTCTGAAAATCACCAGAAAATCTAGACAGCATAGAAAAATCTCTTTTTTGGTGAGCATCTAGATCTTTCCATTAAGAATACAATGCAAAAATAATCAATTCATTTGGACTTATGGTTAAAGATTTGTGGCTGTTTGAAGCTCTCTGGATATTTGAGTTGAATTTAAATAAACGGAACCCAAGGGGGTGACATCGAAAGCGTATACTCACGGGGCGCCACCACTCATACCGCTTCGGGCGCGGCCTGAGTGGCTGACAGCGAGCCCATCTGGTCAAGTGCGAGGGGCAGAGAGAGAGAAACAGAGCACGGCGAGGCTTCGCCGAAGGTCACGCTGGCGAGGAGGATCCAGAGGGATAGAACGCGAGAGGAGATCGAGGCGCACCTGCCCGTACCCGTAGAATGGCTAGGGGTGGTCGGACGGTGTCGGAACGAGCTTCTCCAGCGGCGACATGAAGTAGAGGTCGCCGGAGTTGGAGATGACGGCGAGGTGGGGCTACGCCAGGGGCTCCAATTGGGTCGGACGACACCAGTGAAGCACTACGGAGGCTCTGGAAGAGTGGCTCGAGCTTGCGAGGGGCTGGAACGGTGGGGGTGAACCGCGGGGATCGCCGACGAGCTCGAGCTCGGGGATGGCTACCCGAGGCCTGCCTGGCTGGGCGGCGGCTTTCTATTGCGTTGTGGACTGTGTGTGGTGAGTTGGTGATGCTCGAGAGAGTTGGGGAGGGTTTTATTTATAGGAGAGCGAGGAGAGGGGATCAAGCTCCACTGGAGGGCGTCTAAACATGGCGTCCGGTGATGAACGGCGTTAATGAGAGGGGGAGAAGGCAACGCAGCTCATGTGGGCACTGTGAGAGGG
>NC_041392.1:432591814-432604509 GCF_002162155.2 Triticum dicoccoides | reverse complement strand
GTGGCGACGAGCACAGTGGGGGCGCACTGTTCGGTTGGCTGGGTCGCGCCCGTGCTCGCTGCGGCGAGCTTTGGCATCGGCGAGCGCCAGGGCGGAGTTAAGTGGGTCGAGACGGCGATGGTGGCGCGGTTTGGCAAGGTGCGACAGCCAGGGAAGCAAGCATGCGATGAACAGAGCGCTCGGCAGCGTCCAGAGCACGTCGACTAGCACGTTGGCATCATGCACACGCGTGGTCACCGCGTGAACTCTGGCATAGAGCCACGGCTTTCCATAAATTCATGTCTGGCATGTAGTCCTTAGTGGTTTGGGTCGTTCCAATGCTTTGACTCGACCCCAGGTGCTGTAAGTTAGAGTTTTACTCCGTGGTAAGTATCTAGGTAGTAACTTTGGGAGTTAACTGTGGTCAAACCAGTAAAAGTTTAGGGCTGATTTTTGGTGGTCAGTAGTTTCTTAGGAAGGTAATGATGCTCAAGAAAAATCAGCCTCAAAGGATCAAGTAAAATGGTACTTGTTGTAGAAACTACCTTTTTTGACCAGAAGAGAAAAGATTGTCTATAGCAAAAATATTCCAAGAAGTGGTGCAATATTTTTGTTCAGGGAGGTGCCCTAGGGTTCAAAGAATAATTGGGAATTTTCTCAGATTTTTGTGAGCAAAGAAAATGGGGGTTGCTTTGGAGCATATATTGCTGGTTAGGGTTTTTGAGTAGGAAATGCATATTTTTCATTTAAGAAAAATATTCCTATGTTTATTTTGGGATTAACCAGAGAAGAAAAGATGGCTTGGGGAGGGGTGAACCACTTGGGTGAAAGTCATGGGTATGCCCAAGGGTTTAAGTCCAACTGAAATGATTAAAAACCCAAATTCAAATAAGAAGGCAACCAAGTTCTAAGGAAAGAAGAGGGGGCAAAAACCAAGGCTGTCACAAACCTCCCCCACTTAGGATGAATCTCGTCCTCGAGATTTGGTTGCTGGGGAAAAAAATCTGGATAGGTTGCCTTTAGAAATTCCTCTCGTTCCCAAGTTGCCTCTTCCTCTGTGTGATGCTCCCACTGAACCTTATAAAATTTTCTTGCTTTACTACGGGTGACCCTTTCCATCTCATCCAAGATTCTGAATGGTTTCTCCTCATATGTTAAATCCTTAGCCAGCTCTAATTCTGACATATCAGTCTTTTTCTTGGGAGGCGATATACATCGTCTTAGCTATGAGACATGGAACACATTGTGCACTTCTGACAATTCCGGGGGCAATTCCAACTTATATGCAACAGTACCCACTCTGGACATAACTAGGAACAGACCAATATACCTGGGTGCCAATTTTCCGTGAGTCTGAAATCTTTTGAATCCTTTCATAGGGGTGACTCGGAGGTATACATGCTCTTCGGGTTCAAAACTGGTCTGTCGGTGCTTTGCATCATAATAACTCTTCTGTCGTGATTTAGCCAATTGCAATCTGTCTCAGATTTCCTTGACTTGCTTTTTCAGTCTCCATCATGAGATCAGTTCCGAAAATACGGTTGTCTCCGGTTTGTGACCAATTTAATGGAGTGCGGCACTTACGGCCATACAGAGCTTCATAAGGTGACATCTTTAGACTGGTCTGGAAGCTGTCGTTGTAGGAGCTCGGCATATGGCAGACAATCTTCCCATTTAGGTCCTTGGGCCAAAGCACATGCTCGCAACATATCTTCGAGTATTTGGTTTACACGTTCAGTCTAACCATCTGTCTGAGGATGATAAGTTGTGTTATATTTTAGTGCGGTCCCCAAAGCTTGATGGAGACGTGACCAGAAAGCGGAGGTAAAAAGTGACCATCTGTCGGAAGTGATTGTTCGTGGTACTCCATGCAGACTGACTACTCTGGACACATATAACTGTGCGAGCTGATCGGCTCGGTAAGTGGTTCTGATGGGAATAAAATGGGCTACCTTGGTTAATGTGTCCACTATGACCCATATTGTTTCATCACCTCGATGAGTCTTTGGTAGGCCCATGATAAAATCTATACAGACATCATCCCACTTCCATTGTGGAACGGGCAAAGGTTGGGGGAGTCCGGCGGGCTTCTGGTGTTCTGCCTTCACTTTGTTGCATATGTCGCAACAAGCCTAGGCGATGTCTTTCTTCATCCCATCCCACCAAAATATCTGCCGAAGGTCTTCGTACATTTTGGTACCTACGGGGTGAATGGAATATGCAGTCAGGTGTGCTTCTGCCAGTACCTTCTTTCTTAAGTCTGCTTGATTCGGTACACAAATCCTTCCGCGGAACCTTAGTGTACCTTGCTGATCCTTAGAAAAGTCTTGGGGCTGGCCTTTTAACATACGCTTGATATGCTTTTGAAGCACTGCGTCATCGGACTAGGCCTTGCGGATCTCATCCTCGAGGTTAGGAGTAACTTCCATCATATTAGCAAGATCAGTATCAATAATGACCATGTTGAGCTGAGTGATCTCTTCCTTAAGTTCGGGAGGCAAGGCCTCCATCATGGTATTCAGACTGGCAGGCTTCCGGCTGAGTGCATCGGCAACCACGTTGGCCTTACCCGGGTGATAATTAATTACAAGATCATAATCCTTGACTAACTCAAGCCATCTCTATTGACAGAGGTTTAATTCTGGCTGAGTAAATATGTACTTGAGACTCTTGTGGTCGATAAATATTTGACACCTTTTTCCAATGAGGTAGTGTCTCCAAATTTTTAGAGCATGAACCACCGCGGCCAATTCCAGATCATGAGTAGGATAGTTTCCTTCGTGGGGTTGTAGCTGTCGAGATGCATATGCTACCACCTTGCCATCTTGCATAAGTACGCATCCAAGACCTTGTCTGGAAGCGTCACAATACACATCAAAGCTACGGTAGATGTCTGGAAGAATCAACACAGGTGCTGTTGTCAGTTTGATGTTTACCTCATTGAAACTTTTCTCATAGTCCTCAGTACATTCAAAATTCTTATCTTTCTTGAGAAGCTCTGTCATTGGCTTGGCAATCTTAGAGAATCCTTCAATGAAATGATGGTAGTACCCGGCTAATCCAAGGAAACTCTGGATGCGGGATACTGTCATGGGTGCCAGCCAATCAAGCACGTCCTTCACCTTACTTGGATCCACGGCTATACCTTCTGCTGACAGCACATGCTGAAGGAATCCAACTTGCTTGAGCCAAAACTCACATTTACTGAATTTGGCGTATAGCTGATGGTCATGGAGTCTTTGTAAGACATCTCTGAAGTGTCCCTTGTGCTCTTCTTCACTTTTTGAGTACATGAGGATATCATCGATGAAGACCACCATAAATTTGTCTAGGAAATCCATGAATACTTTGTTCATCATATGCATGAAGAAAGCAGGGGCATTGGTGAGGCCGAAGGACATAACGGTATATTCATAAAGACTGTATCTGGTAGTGAACGCGATCTTAGGAATATCTTCCTTTTTGATCTTGAGTTGGTGGTATCCAGTCCTTAAATCAATTTTGGAGAATACTTTTGCCCCACTGAGTTGATCAAATAAATCGTCAATCCTAGGCAGTGGATATTTGTTTTTGATGGTGACATCATTTAGCTGACGGTAATCCACACACATACGGAGACTACCATCCTTATTGTCCACGAATAATGCGGGTGATCCCCATGGTGAAGAGCTGGGGCGGATATAACCTTTCTAGAGCATCTCATCAAGCTGTTTCTTTAACTCCACCAATTTTGACGAAGGCATCCGATAATACTTCCTGTATAGCGGTGTGGTCTCGGGCACAAGATCAATTGCAAACTCAAGATCTCGATCCGGCGGCATTCCTGGCAATTCTTCTGGGAATACGTCAGGAAACTCACTGACCATAGGAATAAATCCCAACTCGTCAGCCACAATGGTGAAGACCATTTCTTTCTTGGGTATGCTTCTGCGGGCATAGAATTTTGTAGTCTGCCCTTCCTGACTTGTCAAGGTGACTTCTCGGGTCGCACCGTTAATGCATACTTGGTATTGGGTTAACCAATTCATCCCCAAAATAATGTGCAACTTGGCAGATTCGATGACTATCAAGGAAGTTGGAAAACAGACTCCTTTGATATTAATTTCCAAATTATGGCAGACCAGATTGCTTCTGAGCAAAGATCCCGGGGATTGTACCAGCATATTCTTGATCAAAATCGAACAAGGAAATTTGTTTTGGGCAGCCAAACTCCGCGAAATAAAAGAGTGGGAAGGCCCAGAGTCAAATAAAATTATTGCAGGTATGCTATTAACAGAAAACATACCAATGACGACTTCGGGGTTCTCTTGGGCTTCGTCTGCGGAGTGGTGATGAACTTGCCTGGTGATGTTTTGCTAGACAGGGTATGGTTCCATATGGTTGACTTGTGGACTGAATGGAGCATTTGCCCTGCCATTCTTGGGACATTGTCTGGCATAATGTTCGGTTTGCCCACAGCTGACACAGGAATTGTTGCGCTGGCATTCTTCTCGCACCGGGTTGGTTACGACATTCTTGACTTGAGTAGTGGTTTTGTTAACATTTTGCTGCCAATTGGGCTTGTACTCTACTTGAGTGTGCTGCCAAGTATGAGCCTTTTGCACTAGCTGACCATCCTTCCTAGGCTCAAACTTGTGCTTGTGATCATTATTGGTAGGCTTGTTGTCATGTATAAGGTTGTGCTCTCTCTCAGCAATGAGGGCCTTGTTTATCAGAGTTTGAACGTCTGGGAAATCAAACATACTGAGTGTGCACCAGAGGTGCTGGTTTAATCCTCCAAGAAATCTGTCAATCTTTCTTTCTTCTGTGGCCATATCATAGAGGGAATAGCGGGTCAAGTGATTGAACTTATGCAGATACTCACTCACAGACTAGCTTCCTTGGATGAGTGCGAGGAATTCATGCTTCTTGACCTTCATAATACCAGCAGGAATATGGTATTTGCGGAAATGATCCTTGAATTTTGTCTAAGTGATTTCTTCATCAGCAGGCCACATGGTCTTCGCATTATCCCACCATATAGCGGCAGCTCCTTCGAGATAATGCGTAGCAAATGGAACCTTGTCATCTTGTTCAGTACGAGCAATTTCAAGCTTTTTCTCAATAGTTCGTAACCAATCGTCTGCATACAAGGGATCAATAACTTGGCTGAAATTGGGAGGCCTAGTTCTCTGAAAATCTGAAAGTTTGGAGTGGTGACTGTTTTGATTTTCATTCTGCCCAACCATAGCTTGTACACTCTTTAATATTTCAACTAGATCATTATTCCTTATTTCCGTAAACATGCGTAAAATTTGCTTGGTAGAGGGCGGATTTGGTGGTGGAGGCGGTGGTGGATCGTATGGCTCGGGGGAGTGCCCTGCCTTTCGTGCTGAACGGCGAACAAGGACATCCTCACAAGCGTTACTGCTGCTGCCTCCCGCGTCCTCCTATTATTTGTTTTTCCCAAGATAACGCAACCGAGATGAGCAACATCCAAAGTAGTGGGGGAAAAGCCAGCGAAAAACCCGAAGGAAAACAAAATGGAATATAGAAGGAAACACGACAAATAAGAAAAAAGTTCCAACATAATTATACATAGACTCATACATGAAAGATAAATGCCATGATAAGTTCGACTACTCTCATACATGAAACGAGACATCATGACTCCTACGACTACATCCGTACATCAACATGACAACTATGGATACTCGAACGCTCTAATGCTCTGTTGGTGTTCTCGGGTCCTCTCCTGAAGCAGACTCGGATCCTGAGCTGACGACGTTAACCGAGATCTCTGGGTTAAAGGTAACACGACGACGCTGCCTCGAGGGCACTCCCTCCGGGGCAGGTGCAGGCTGAGGCTGGAGCATCGGGACCACGGGGGTAGCGAGAAGGGAAACCCACTCAGCAGGAGCACTAAGGGGAGTCACGGCCAAGGTGCCCGAGCCACTCGGAGGAGTAACCGGGGAAACAGGCGAGCTAGAACTGGGTGGAATATAAGGAGTGAATCTAGCGGTGGCTAAAGCAGTGCGAGCACGAGTCAGTTGTTGAGCCAGCTCGTGAATTAGAAGGTAACTAGAAGTGATATAGCAAGAAAGGTGGCTAGCAGCGCTACCAGACTCCGGATCAATGATAGGAAAACAGACACGACCATTGTCGTGCAAGGATGGGCAGTAGTGGAAACCTGGGTGGGCCTGCATCCGGACCTTGTTATAGCGTAGCTTGACGAGGACCTCAAATGCAGCAAACTGGACATCCTAAGAAGTGGTGGAAGCGAAACCGCTCCTGGAGGTACGAATGTAAGTGCTGGAGGATGAACTGGTGCGTGGAGTAACCACGGCGTGATACTCGTACACTAAGTCTGCTAGACGCTCCCGGTACACCCGATATGCCAGGTCATCACCGTAAGGGTACAGTCGACGCCACACGTTATGAAGGAGATGCGACGATGTGTACGACATCAACTACAACTAGTACAAATACGGCATCAGAGCCATCTACACTCACAGCCATTAGTAGGTTAGAGATAAAAATAAAATGAGTGCATGAAATAAAACAATCAGCTACAAACAGTGCCAACACTCAACTTTTACTCTAACTAACATCCAGTTAACACGTCGGTAGTCTAGCGTGTCCTACAGTCAGCGCGGCTCTAATACCAAGCGTTGGGGCACCCCGGATCAGAGCAAACGGTTTACCTTGCATTGCCAGCCTAGACACCATGTCTTCTGGCAACACACAACATCTTGGTATAGAAAACAACCGCTTTATTGATACTAGCGGAACATAGTTCACATTACATCAAGTTGCGAAGCCACGCAACACACCCGGTGCGGCTGGACAATATGTACATTATTTAGTGAACATAAAGGGGCCTCGATCACAACAACTACGCGGCAGCAGAACGACGATGAAGCGGGACTCCATATCACAGGGACACCGATGTGGACACGATCTAGACTCGAACAGCACTCCGATCCAGCGAGACTTTCCTGAAATCTGGCATGACACGCCAGGTCAGTACATTGAATGTACTTGCAAGCTCACAACAAGCATAAACTTAATGACAAACAATATCATGATATTAACCAAATTAACATCAATGCAAAATCATACTAGGGATGCAATGAACAAGATCTCGTGCCTCAAGTCCCTCAGACTTGCTTACCAAGAGGGTTACCTCGTAAACAAACGGTGATCTTACTCGGATCACAAACGGACCACAACTTTGGTCTCCAAATGGGTTACATCATAACCAAACGGTGATCTTACTCGGATCACAAACGGACCAACACTTTGGTCTCCATCATCAACATGGTTTCTCAACCATCATCTTTCCAACGTGCCATGTTATTAACATTAGTGTGGAAGATTATTTAAACATTGACCCATGGTGTGACCTACTTCGGAGTTGTGCCTGTAGCCAAGGAAGCGGCTATCATAGATTAAATACACTCTGTAGAGGTAGCACACTGTACCCACACCACGAAATCCATGGCCTCGCACTCCCATTCGGGTGGACCAATGACATTCCGACGGAATCCCTCCATTGCCATGACACTCTCCCAGCCACTCCGACTCACTCCCCATTGGGCGAAGTCCTAGGTGGCCCATGCCTACCAAAGGCACCAACGACCACCATCGTGGCAAAACATAAACGGTCCCAAACGGGGACAAGGTACCATAACAACTACGGGCACACAAGGTTATGTCTGCTTACCGGGATAGGGTAACACATGCCCATAACCTTCCCTCGTTGGAGGCACCAACCAGAGGCATGACAACGGACCGAATAAAGGCCTTCCCACAAAGGCAAATGTGGTTGCACTGGGAAAAACTCGATTCAGTGGCACCATGACCTGACCAACGATATGTTCAAGTTGAGTTATTATCAGGTTTAACTTAAAGTAGAAATAACTGGTGTCATGATATGCCATGAAAGTACAATCTTACAATATGCATCACATATCATCAAAAATAAATGGGTCAACCACATCAAGTACTAACCATAATCATTAACAACTCATACCACTTCTCTGGTTTTTGTTATTCAGCAAACTTGACCATGATGTTGACTTAACATGATTCATTTTCTCACTTCAGAAAATATTAACCAAACTAATTCTTTTTCATAGTTATTTTATTTCTTCATAACCAAATATTACTTCTACTGACTTAAACTAACTTAGTTAGTTTCAAACTACTGTAGATTAAACATACCAAACTAAACAAGCATTCAAGAGAATAAATATTTATTTAAGTGATTTAAATGCACGAACTAAATCATTTATTCAAGTTGGAAAATCACAAATATTGCAATGGCACAATGAAAATGTTGTTGTGGCTTGCCTTAGTGCAGATGAGGTTCACACTCCTCCTAGTGATCCTCAAGACAAGCTTCACCTTCTGAAAACAATTAAAAACAGAGAAATAAAATATCAAGAAACACTCTGAAAATCACCAGAAAATCTAGAGAGCAGAGAAAAATCTCATTTTGGTGAGCTGCTAGATCTTTTCATTAAGAACACAATGCAAAAAGAATCAATTCATTTGGACTTATGGTTAAAGAGTTGTGGCTGTTTGAAGGTCTCTGGAATTTTGAATTGAATTTAAATAAATAGAACCCAGGGGGAGGGACGCCGAAAGCATAAACTCGCGGGGCACCACCACTCATACCGCTTCGGGCACGCCCTGAGTGGCTGACTGCAGGCCCATCTAGTCAGGTGCGAGGGGGAGAGAGAGAAACAGAGCACGGCGAGGCTTCGCCGGAGCTCACGCCAGCGAGGAGGGCTCCTTGGCCAGATCCAGAGGGGTAGAACGCGAGAGGAAATCGAGGCGCACCTGCTCGTACCCATAGAATGGCTAGGGGTGGTTGGACGGCGTCAGAACGGGCTTCTCCAGTGGCGGCAGGAAGTAGAGGTCGCCAGTGTTATAGACGACGGCGAGTTGGGCTGCGCCAAGGGCTCCAACTGGGTCGGATGGCACCAGTGAAGCACTACAGAGGCTCTGGAAGAGTGGCTCGAGCTTGGGAGGGGATGGAACAGTGGGGGCGAACCACGGGGATCGTCGGCGAGCTCGAGCTCAGGGACGGTGGCCCGAGGCCTACCCAGTTGGGTTGCGGCTTTCTACTGCATTGTGGAGTGTGTGTGTGTGTGTGTGTGTGTGAGTGAGTTGGTGATGCTTGAGAGAGTTGGGGAGGGCTGTATTTATAGGAGAGCAAGGAGAGGGGATCGGACTCCACCAAGGGTCTTCTGGACACGGCACCCGGCAACGAACGACGTTAGTGAGAGGGGGAGAAGGCAACACACCTCACACGAGCACTGTGGGAGGGCGAAGACGAGCACATGAACGGGGGGTGGCGACAAGCACATTGGCAGCACACTGTTCGGTTGGCTGGGTCGCGCCCGTGCTCGCTGCGGCGAGCTCTGGCGTCGGCGAGCGCCAGGGTGGAGCTAAGTGGGTCAAGACGGTGATGGCGGCCCGGTTTGGCAATGTGCGGCAGCCAGGGAAGCGAGCACGCGACGAACAGAGCGCTCGGCGGCGTCCAGAGCGCGTCGACTAGCACATTGGCATCATGCACACGCGTGGTCACCGTGTGATCTCTGGCATAGAGCCACGGCTTGCCATAAATTCATGTCTGGCGTGTAGTCCTTAGTGGTTTGGGTCGTTCCAGTGCTTTGACTCGAGCCCAGGTGATGTAAGTTAGAGTTTTACTCCCTGTAAGTTTCTGGGCAGTAACTTTGGGAGTTAACTGTGGTCAAACCTGTAAGAGTTTAGGGCTGATTTTTGGTGGTTAGTAGTTTCTTAGGAAGGTAATGATGCTCAAGAAAAATCAGCCTCAAAGGATCAAGTAAAATGGTACTTGTTGTAGAAACTACCTTTACTGACCAGAATAGAAAAGTTTTTCTATAGCAAAAATATTCCAAAAAGTGGTGCAATATTTTTGTTCAGGGAGGTGCCCTAGGGTTCAAAGAATAATTGGTAATTTTCTCAGATCTTTGTGAGCAAAGAAAATGGGGGTTGCTTTGGAGCATATGCTGCTGGTTAGGGTTTTTGAGTAGGAATTGAATATTTTTCATTTAAGAAAAATATTCCTATGCTTATTTTGGGATTAACCAGAGAAGAGAAGTTGGCTTGGGGAGGGGTGAACCACTTGGGTGAAAGTCATGGGTATGCCTAAGGGTTTAAGTCCAACTGAAATGATTCAAAAACCCAAATTAAACTAAGAAGGCAACCAAATTCAAAGGAAAGAGGAGGGGGCAAAAACCCAGGCTATCACATTTCCCTTGGAAGTTATCTTATCAGATTGAATTTTTAAGGATTTGAGAACACTTGATGTATGTCTTGCATGTGTTTATCTGTGATGACATTCACGTGATCTACTTGATGTATGTTTTGGTGATCAACTTGTGGGTTCTGTGACCATGTGAACTTATGCATAGGGGTTGGCACACGTTTTTGTCTTGACTCTTCGGTAGAAACTTTGGGGCACTCTTTGAAGTTCTTTGTGTTGGTTTGAATAGATGAATATGAGATTGTGTGATGGATATCGTATAATCAAACCCGCGGATACTTGTGGTGACATTGGAGTATCTAGGTGACATTAGGGTTTTGGTTGATGTGTGTCTTAAGGTACTATTTTAGTATGAACTCTAGGGCTGTTTGTGACACTTATAGGAATAGCCCAATAGATCGATCAGACAGAATAACTTTGAGGTGGTTTCATACCCTACAATAATCTCTTCGTTTGTTCTCCGCTATTAGTGACTTTGAAGTGAATCTTTGTTGCATGTTGAGCGATTGTTATATGATCCAATTATGTTATCATTGTTGAGAGAACTTGCACTAGTGAAAGTATGAACCCTAGTCCTTGTTTCCAAGCATTGCAATACCGTTTTCGCTCACTTTTATTACTTGTTACCTTGCTGTTTTTATATTTCCAGATTACAAAAACCTATATCTATCATCCATATTGAACTTGTATCACCATCTCTTCGCCGAATTAGTGCACCTATACAATTTACCATTGTATTGGGTGTGTTGGGGACATAAGAGACTCTTTGTTATTTGGTTGCAGGGTTGTTTGAGAGAGACCATCTTCATCCTACGCCTCCCACGGATTGATAAACCTTAGGTCATCCACTTGAGGGAAATTTGTTGTTGTCCTACAGAACTCTCCATTTGGAGGCCCAACAATGTCTACAAGGATAAAGTTGCATAGTAGACACCACTCCCTCCCACCTATATTTATGTGGGAGGGGGATTCTAGCAAACAACAGACAATTGCCTAGCCGCGTGCGGCGCCCCCCTCCATCGTTCACACCCTGATCATATTTTCGTAGTGCTTAGGCGAAGCCCTGCGGAGATCACTTCACCATCACCGTCACCATGCCGTCGTGCTGTAGGAACTCATCTAATACCTCACCATCTTGCTGGATCAAGAAGGTGGAGGACGCCACAGAGCTAAATGTGTGCAGAACGCGGAGGTGTCGTGAGTTCGGTACTTGAACGGTTGGAGCATGAAGAAGTTCAACTACATCAACCGCGTCGTTAAACGCTTCCTCTTACGGTCTAGTGGGTACATAGACACTCCCCCCCTCTTGTTGCTATGCATGTCCATGGATAGATCTTGCGTGTGCGTAGATTTTTTTTTTTGTTTTCCATGCAACATTTCCCAACAGGATCATCCTCTTATCTCCAGATTTGGGCAACAAAGTGTGCCTCAAAATGGTGTATGTGGTGGCCAAACCAGCTAGCAAATGCTTGATTGACCCAAGCTTATGGCTCTCAAGATCCTCTGGGGGGATTTCCTTGTACATGTTTGCCATAGAGTTGTGGTCCATCCTAGGCTTGAACCCTCACTTAGTTGACATTATGTGTAATGCCCCAAGACCGGAGCTTCAGATGCCCTCCAGGGTTTCTGGGTTTTTGTCGTGTGATTTGTTTGGTTCTTTGCATTCATCATTGCATCATGTGCATTGCATCATGTCATCATGCCATCATGTCATTTCTTTTCTTAACTCAACTAAATAAATGGCATGGATCTTTGATCCATTTAAATCGAGGGAAGGGTGACTTCTCTTTATAACATATCCTCCCGGTAGTAGGGAGCTATATTAAAATATTTCTTTAATTTGAAATTCACCTTAACACACTTGCAAAATCCCAATGACTTTGTTATCAAAACTCTTGGCCTCTAACTTTGCCTTATATCTTTTCTTCATTTTCCCGAGCAACTCCTAAATCCGGAACATTGTTGAACCTTCCCAACACTCACTTCCTATTCAAACCATTTGATTTTAAATCAAATGAGTTTGAATTTAAACTTTCAAAATGCCCACTCCATTTTCTTAGAACATGCACATTTTTGCGAGTCCGGTAAATTTATCCCTGTGTCCAAATCCTGTCTCCACCCTTCTCTTCTTTTTCTTTTCTTTGTTTTTTTCCCTTTTCTGGGCAGTAGAAGAGATATTAAGAGGGAGAGGGATCCCAGGCCCAGCTGTGGTCGGCAGCCCAGCCAGGCCGACCGGCCTCCCAGGCCCATATGCCCCTCCTAGGCCCGCACCCCTCCTAACCCTAGTCGCTCCCTTACACGATCCACCCCCTCATCCCACGATCCCCTCGACCTCTCCCTCGCGATCCCCTTGCGCCGCCACTCCCTCCTCTCATTCTCTCCCTCTCCATCGCTCGTGTAGCCACCCGCAGGAGAGGAGAGGAGTGAGACCCCTCAA
>NC_041392.1:432491267-432591658 GCF_002162155.2 Triticum dicoccoides | reverse complement strand
GACGTCCCCTCGCCGGAGCCCTTCCTCTGCCTCTGCACCGGTCTTCCACGACAGCCTTGCCGCGCCCTGAGCGCCTCGCCTCCCGCAGTGGGTCCAGGACCTCCCTCGCCGCCCCCTTGTTTACCCGGCGCCACCGCATCGCCAGCTTCGTCGCCAGGGGAGGAGCCCCTCGACCCGTCCGTCCTCGGCCTTGCCTCTGCTTAGCACAGCCGCCTCTCTGCCGTCATCGAGCGTGCCATGGACCCTGTTTCCACTACGTCGAGCTCCGCCCGCCGTCCTTCTCTGCTGCCTTGGCCGCCGGTGACCAGAGCATCCGGTGTGTCCTTCCCGTCCCTGCCGTCCCTGCCACTGGATCGGGCCTGCTCCGCCCGGCTCCTCTCGCTTCGACTATCCGCACTCACTTCCTGCCGCAGGGTCTCGTCTTTGCTTCGATCAAACGCACGAAGCTGTCGCCGCCCGCTTCGTCAGTTTCAGTACGCGAGCGCTGCTCGCGTGACCGCACCGTGAACCACCTGAGTTCGACCACCTCTGCAACCTCCTATTGCTGTTTGTGTACCTCCACTTGCTGTTGCGGTTGACGCCAGGGTCGACCATAGAACAGCCAATAACACCAAGTACCCGGTCAACAAGGACCGCCAAGCATCTTCTCTGTGATTTTTTGCCAAGTACCACAACGACGCATCAAGTGTACCTTTACCACCGTTTTCGGAATCGCTAAGAATGTCAAATACCCTTCAAGTTAACGGGACCGGCAAGTTCGGAGACCCCAAGTAACACGACGATCGACACATCATACCACTACCTTTGTCGTGTACATCTACCATCTTCGAAGACCCATGAACGCCCGTCGTCGCCCCAAGGTCGTTGGATTCGACAAGTACCTCTTTGAGACGACCGAGTACCTCTACCGTCGACCCTGGAGCATGCGAGTACAACTACCGTTGAGGACCGATAGCACCACCACTTCTACTACCATCACGGAACGACTACTTCCTCTACTTCCCTCGACGAACCCGAACCATCCCGATTACATGCTTCAAAGGTACAACCCCGAGGCGGCTGTCCAAGAACGAATGCTTGTGATGTGTTGTATGAGTTGTCTGTGTTTGCTCTAGGCCCGAATTGATCCTTGCACGTTCCTTGTTTCCTTGCCACCGTCATGTGGGACACCCGGTTACCGGGATCACTCCCACCATCTGTTGACACTCACACCCACTTCCTTTTGCACCGGTATCTTCGTGAGCTACCGGATCATCGGAACGTTGCCGTGGCACCGTATTCGTTATCGTTGCCGTGACACCCCTATCATTTCCGCCACGATGACAAATGCTTCATAATGCTCATGTCAACATTTTCATAAAATTGCATAAATTTGCATATGTCATCCGCATCATGATAACAACATTTAAACATTTAAAAATTTTGTTTTCATTAATTACTAATGCATATGGGGATTTACCGGATTCGTTGTTTGTTATATCCGGCCCCATTTAAATTGTTTAGATAGTATAGTTTTGTTATGCTCCACCTCTTGACATGCTTAATAACATTTAATATTGTTGGGTACATAAACAAGAGTGAACTAAATAATTGATGTGGTGTTTCGTCAATATGCAACCCGTTGCATATTGAGCTCCACTTAACTTGTAATTTTGTTTGTGCACTTAAATACACATCTGGGTGGATTGAGGCACCTGGGTATTCCAGCGATTGCCTGTTTTTCTTTTGGACCGCCACCCAGGCTCAAAGGGATCATGAGATTATTCATGCTAGAAACTTCTGTGTGCAGCCACAAGCTACTATGGGCTCTAGCATAGCTGACTAAGTCATGCGAACTCTTATAGTGGTAGACTAGCAGATGTAGGGGATGTAGGTTGGTATGGTCTACCCGTTCGTAAGGTGCTAGCACTTCTGAAAGACTATGTCTCGGTCATCCGTTTCTCAAACACCATGTAGTGCAAGAAATCAAAGAGAGGAGATCGAGTCTTGTGGGGAAAAGTGCGCAAACCTCTGCAGAGTGTATAAACTAATCATGGTTAGCCGTGTCCCCGGTTATGGACATCTTGAGTATCTAGTACTTGGATTGTCATGTGAATCTCATCATGTTACTCTAAAATTAATTTTGTTGGGTTTTGTTTAATGACGATGCTTAATTGGGATTGAGAATGTTGTCAACCATTCTCAATGTTTAACAACTACCATGATAGTTAAGTAAAATTTATTCCTTTGCAGTAGGAAAAAATTTGCTTTACGCAAAACTATAACCATAGAGCTTTCCACCAGCAAAATATGCATGTAGTATAGCCTATTCCATACCATTACTCTCTATGTGTTACATTGCCAGCATATTCCATGTGCTGACTCGTTTCGGGCTGCAACGTTAATGTTGCAGACTTTTCAGACGACGATTAAGGTGCTTTTAGGTCGTGGTTCTATACTCAGTGATGCCGTTGGAGTTGATGGACTCACTTATCTTCCAAGCCTTCCGCTATTATCGTTATTAGATGGCCTTAAGCCATATTTATTGTAATAAGTTCTCTTTTGAGACTCTCGATGTAATAAGTGTGTGATTGCTACTCTGTTATAAATCCTTCAAGTACTGTGTGGTGTCAGCATTACTGATCCAGGGATGACACCTGAGCACAGAGATTGGACCGTTTGAGGTCTGGTCGCTACAATGGTGCTGTATGATCGAGCCCGTGTAGGCCCCACCACGAAACTTCGGACGAAATCTCTATCATATGTTTGTTCCGGCTTTTTTCTGCAAGCCAATCCTTTGTTTTATTTTTCAGTTGTGGTATTCGAGTTTCTTCGAGGTCAAATGTTGATTACATACCTTTCCTAAGCGGTGTTCTCATATTTCTATGTGAATACTAATCCTTCTCGTTTATTGAGATTGTCATGTCAATTCTTTTCAAACGGTGTGTCTCTATTCAAGTGGATCCGATCATTTTCAACATCAGCAAGATCCAATTTCAGTTCTTCTCAACAGTGTTACCTTCATCCGTTCCAAGTTGACTTTGTTTTTCCCACCCTTCCATCCCTTTTTATTTAAGGACTCAGATGTCTTAATCAAGTATCCATTTTGTTCATGTGAAGTCTCTCCATTCTTTTCCGTCAATATTCTTACCCGGTGGTTCTCACGAAGATGTTCTACTAGTTCAGCATTCCTCGTTTCTTTTTCTTCTCCGGTGGTTTCAATTCAAGCATTATTGATCATATCCTTTTTCTCGTTTCAAATACCTTCTCATGCTGGTGCTCCTCATATTCATTCACTTCTCGCTATTTAATTGTTTCGGAGTGCCGAAGATATCTCAGAAGGTTCGTGTCTCCACTCTTAATCTGTGCAAGCTCTTTCGAGGATGTTATCTCATTCAAGCCATTTAATTCAATCGGTGAAATCTCTCTTTTAAATAGTTCAACGGTGTATATTTTTGAGTGGGCCCTAACCCACAGGTCTTTTCCTAGGATCTTACCTGACTCTTCTTATTCTTCCGGAGTTATTCTCAAATCTTTTAAAGTTTGACGTAAGAATGAATTAGCATCAGTCAAATGTCTTCTCCAAGATCTGTCAAATTCTTTTAACCGTTGGCTCAACCTTTCTATTAGTCATCCCGGAGTATCTCAACAAATCATGGTGGTGTTTCTCGTCGTCATTCTCAGATTTTGAAGACTGAAGAAGAATTTTTCCTCCATATCTTGCTCCATTCTCTTCAAGATTCATGGCTCTAGCTTGCTGCCATCCTCTCATAATTGTTTTGATTGTGAGAATTCTTTTTACCCATCTGGAGCAGTTCAGGAGTCTTTTCAATTTGATTCTTCGAAGGCCATCATTTCGAGATTATTCTTTCCAGTTTTCAGCTCTTGTTATTCAAATCTTACCGGTGCATCATTCAAGTATTCTCTTATTAGTTCGTGACTTTTTCGCTCTCATGTATCAATTTCCATCAAGTATTGTCATTCGTTTTCTAATTCTACCCGGTGTTCCTTATGTTTTCTTCGTTCATTTTCAATTCTTACGGTGGTTCGTTCAACGTTCCTCTTCCGTTGTGCTCATATTAATTCATTCATTGTTTCAATTATACCGATGGTTCATTGAAGACCTTCTCAAGGTTGACGCTATATCTATCTTAATCCTTTCTACGAGAATAAGTAGTGTGCCAAATCCGTTGCTTGTCATCAATTTAAATTGGTGAAGGATAAGCATAATGTAATTATTATTCTTGTTCCATCCAAGTGATTAATTTCTTATTCCGGAGGTTCATCAAAATTCTTTATTTCATTTGTTCATCTTTCTTTTCCGGAGTTCCAAGCTTTTCTGCATTATATCATCACAAAGATCCATCTAAATCATTGCAAGGCTTCAACCTTATTCTTTTCATCTGTCATTTTGTTTGATCATTCTTTTGTTACCAGAGTTCTTCATGGAGGCTCTACATGATGGTTCATAAAGGATTTAATTCATTCTCAAACTGTTCATCAAGATTCTTTCCAGAGGAGCTCAAGTTTTCTTCATCTTGTAATCCGGAGTGCATTTGTTTTCTCTCTTAGCATTTGAGATGGTATTATGTCATTCTTGATGATTTCCCTCCGTGGTTCATGATTCACAAGTTATCAAGAATGAGGTATTTTAAATCCACCAACCTCTTCGTTGGAGTTATCTTGTGTCATGTTTCACCTAAAGCCTTCCCTAAGGATTGTTGCTATCTATGGTGCTTATAAATGACCCAAGTTCTTCATTTATCCTCCCGGTGAAATAAGTTTCTCGTCTCCTTGTTTTAATCAATCCAATCTATTGTTTCCATTAGTGGCAAAATTTCACCTCATAATTTTGAGATGTTTTCTATAAGCCCACAACAAGCTTACTCTTTTCGTTGTTGGTTTTCCAACAATTCCGTTCGACCCTTCTCTTCAAGATGCTTTCAAGCTCATTTGAGGTAGAAGATGGTGTTTTATTCTCCATTCTTTTGTTCCGACGGTCCAACTTCTATTCTTTTGTTCTGGAGGCATCGTGATATTGCTTCTTCAACCATCATCTCGTTTTATCAAAAAGATCATGTTCTTTCCTTTGCTTATCCATTTAACCGAAGTGTTGTGTCCTCTACTCAAGTTCTTTTCGCCTTTTCAAGTCTTGCATCTCGTTTCTACCAGAGTGCTTGGCTGTACTTCTTGTCCATTGCAACCCTTTTCTCATGCCTTTCTACCTACAGGGTTCTCGTGATGTTCCTTGTTCCTCTTTTCTAATGGAGGTTTTCAACTTTGTTCATCTTCGTTGTATTCTTTCTTTCAAATTTGTTCAACCTCTCAAGGTTCGTGGTTTCACTCGTTTGTCCAAGAAGCAACATAGTTTTACCTCTTCTATTCCTCTTCCATTTTCCTCTGGTGCCGTCCTAGATCTCGGGATGAGATCCTCTCATACTGGTGGAGTGTTGTAACGCCCCAAGACCGGAGCTTCAGATGCCTTCCAGGGTTTCCGGGTTTTCATCGTGTGATTTGTTTGGTTCTTTGCATTCATCAATGCATCATGTCATCATGCCATCATGTCATTTCTTTTCTTAACTCAACTAAATAAATGGCATGGATCTTTGATCCATTTAAATCGAGGGAAGGGTGACTTCTCTTTATCACATATCCTCCCGATAGTAGGGAGCTATATTAAAATATTTCTTTAATTTGAAATTCACCTTAACACACTTGCAAAATCCCAATGCCTTTGTTATCACAACTCTTGGCCTCTAACTTTGCCTTATATCTTTTCTTCATTTTCCCGAGCAACTCCTAAATCCGGAACATTTTTGAACCTTCCCAACACCCACTTCCTATTCAAACCATTTGATTTTAAATCAAATGAGTTTGAATTTAAACTTTCAAAATTCCCACTCCATTTTCTTGGAACATGCACATTTTTGCGAGTCCGGGAAATTTATCCTCGTGTCCAAATCCTGTCTCCACCCTTCTTTTCTTTTTCTTTCCATTGTTTTTTTCTCTTTTGTGGGCAGTAGAAGAGATATTAAGAGGGAGAGGGATCCCAGGCCCAACCATGGTCGGCAGCCCAGCCAGGCCGACCGGCCTCCCAGGCCCATATGCCCCTCCTAGGCCCGCACCCCTCCTAACCCTAGTCGTTCCCTTGCCCGATCCACCCCCTCATCCCACGATCCCCTCGTCCTCTCCTTCGCGATCCCCTTGCGCTGCCACTCCCTCCTCTTGTTCTCTCCCTCTCCATCGCTCGTGTAGCCACCCGCAGGAGAGGTGAGGAGTGAGACCCCTCAAACCTACCCCCCCCCACGCGGTCCCGTGAGCTCGCCGCCCTTGACCCGGCTCGCCCGCAACGTCCCCTCGCCGGAGCCCTTCCTCCGCCTCTGCACCGGTCTTCCACGACAGCCTTGCCGCGCCCTCAGCGCCTCACCTCCCGCAGTGGGTCCAGGACCTCCCTCGCCGCCTCCTTGTCTACCCGGCGCCACCGCATCGCCAGCTTCATCGCCAGGGGAGGAGCCCCTCGACCCGTCCGTCCTCGGCCCTACCTCTGCTTAGCGCAGCCGCCTCTCCGCCATCATCGAGCGCGCCATGGACCCTGTTTCCACTACCTCGAGCTCCGCCTGCCATCCTTCTCTGCTGCCTTGGCCGCCGGTGACCAGAGCATCCGGTGTGTCCTTCCCGTCACTACCGTCCCTGCCGCTGGATCGGGCCTGCTCCGCCCGGCTCCTCTCGCCTCGACTGTCCGCACTCACTTCCTGCCGCAGGGTCTTGTCTTTGCTTCGATCAAACGCATGAAGCTGTCGACGCCCGCTTCGTCAGTTTCAGTACGCGAACGCAGCTCGCGTGGCCGCACCGTGAACCGCCTGAGTTCGACCACCTCTGCAACCTCCTGTTGTTGTTTGTTTACCTCCACTTGCTGTTGCGGTTGACGCCAAGGTCGACCACAGAACAGGAAATAACACAAAGTACCCGGTCAACAAGGACCACCAAGCATCTTCTCTGTGATTTTCTGCCAAGTACCACAACGACGCGTCAAGTGTACCTCTACTTCCGTCTTCGGAATCGCTAAGAACGTCAAATACCCTTCGAGTTAACGGGACCAGCAAGTTCGGAGACCCCAAGTACCACGACGATCGACGCATCATACCACTACCTTTGTCGTGTACATCTACCATCGTCGAAGACTCATGAACGCCTATCGTCGCCCCGAGGTCGTTGGATTGGACAAGTACCTCTTCGAGACGACTGAGTACCTCTACCGTCGACCCTGGAGCATGCGAGTACAACTAACATCGAGGACCGATAGCACCACTAGTTCTACTACCATCGTGGAACGACTACTTCCTCTACTTCCCTTGACGAACCCGAACCATCCCGATTGCATGCTTCGAAGGTACAACCCCGAGGCGACCGTCCGAGAACGAATGCTTGTGATGTGTTGTATGAGTTGTCTGTGTTTGCTCCAGGCCCGAATTGATCCTTGCACGTTCCTTGTTTCCTTGCCACTGTCATGTGGGACACCCGGTTACCGGGATCACTCCCACCATCTGTTGACACTCACACCCACTTCCTTTTGCACATGTATCTTTGTGAGCTAACGGATCATCGGAATGTTGCCGTGGCACCGTTTTTGTTATCGTTGCCGTGGCACCCCTATCATTTCCGCCATGATGACAAATGCTTCATAATGCTCATGTCAACATTTTCATAAAATTGCATAAACTTGCATATGTCATCCGCATCATGATAACAACATTTAAACGTTTAAAATTGATGTTTGCATTAATTACTAATGCATATGGGGATTTACCGGATTTGTTGTTTGTTTTATCCGGCCCCATGTAAATTGTTTAGATAGTTTAGTTTTGTTATGCTCCACCTCTTGCCATGCTTAATAACATTTAATATTGTTGGGTACATAAACAAGAGTGAACTAAATAATTGATGTGGTGTTTAATTGATGTGGTGTTTCGTCAATATGCAACGCATTGCATATTGAGCTCCACTTAACTTGTAGTTTTGTTTGTGCACTTTGCCATGCCATGCCTATTTAAACCGGACATGCATCATACTTGGTTGTGCATAATGCCATGCTTATGTGATGGTTGTTTACTTTGTTGTTTGCTTCTTTCCGGTGTTGCCTCTTCGGGTTAGTTCCGATAACGTCGCGTTTGTGAGGATCCGTTCGACTACGTCCGTTTGTCTTCTTCATGGACTCGTTCTTCTTCCTATCGGGATTTCAGGCAAGATGACCATACCCTCGAAATCACTTCTATCTTTTCTTGCTAGTTGCTCGCTCTTTTTGCTATGCCTTTGCTGCGATACCTACCAGTTGCTTATCATGCCTCCCATATTGCTAAGCCAAGCCTCTAACCCACCTTGTCCTAGCAAACCGTTGTTTGGCTATGTTACCACTTTGCTCAGCCCCTCTTACAGCGTTGTTAGTTGCAGGTGAAGATTGGAGTTTGTTCCTTGTTGGAACATGGATATTTTGTTGGGATATCACAATACCTCTTATTCATATTAATGCATCTATATACTTGGTAAAGGGTGGAAGGCTCGGCGTTATGCCTGGTGTTTTGTTCCACTCTTGCCGCCCTAGTTTCCATCATATCGGTGTTATGTTCCCGGATTTTGCGTCCTTACACGGTTGGGTTATAATGGGAACCCCTTGACAGTTCGCCTTCAATAAAACTTCTCCAGCAAGGCCCAACCTTGGTTTTACCATTTGCACTAACAACCTACCACCTTCCCTTGGGTTCTGCAGACTCAAGGGTCATCTTTATTTTAACCCCCCCCCCGGGCCAGTGCTTCTCTAAGTGTTAGTCCGAACTGAGCTACCTGCGAGGCCACCTCAGGGAAACTTGAGGGTTGGTTTTACTCATAGCTAGTCTCATCTGAGTGTGCCCTGAGAACGAGATATGTGCAGCTCCTATCGAGATTTGTCGGCACATTCGAGTGGCTTTGCTGGACTTGTTTTACCATTATCGAGGATGTCTTGTAACCAGGATGCCGAGTCTGATCGGAATGTCTTGGGAGAAGGAATATCCTTCGTTGACCGTGAGAGGTTGTGATGGGCTAAGTTGGGACACCCCTGCAGGGATTGAACTTTCGAAAGTCGTGCTCGCGGTTATGGGCAGATGGGAATTTGTTAATGTCCAGTTGTAGAGAACCTGAAACTTATCTGAATTAAAATGCATCAACCGCGTGTGTAGCCATGATGGTCTCTTCTCGGCGGAGTCCGGGAAGTGAACACGGTGTTGGAGTTATGCTTGACGTAGGTTGTTCTAGGATCACTTCTTGATCATAGTTTCTCGAACGTGCTTTGCCTTCTCTTCTCGCTCTCATTTGCGTATGTTAGCCACCATATATGCTAGTGCTTGCTGCAGCTCAACCTCATACCTTTTACCCTACCTATAAGCTTAAATAGTCTTGATCGCGAGGGTGTGAGATTGCTGAGTCCCCGTGACTCACAAATACTTCCAAAACCAGTTTGCAGGTGCCGATGATACCGTGCAGGTGACGCAACCGAGCTCAAGGAGGAGCTCGATGAAGATCTTGTTCATTGTGTTGTTTCATTTCAGTTGATCAGTAGTGGAGCCCAGTCGGGGTGATCGGGGATCTGTTGCATTAGGGGTGGTCTTCTTTTATTTGGTTCCGTAGTCGGACCTTGATAGTATTCTGGATGATGTAATGCTATTTTCCTGTATTGTGTGAAGTGGCGATTGTAAGCCAACTCTGTACCTCTTTCTTATTCAGTACATGGGATGTGTAAATATTACCCCTCTTGCGACATGCCTACAATGCGGTTTTGCCTCTAAGTCGTGCTCTGACACGTGGGAGATATAGCCGCATCGTGGATGTTACATTATGCTCTGACTGGTTTTGACTATCACTAGCATATGACATCTTGCAAAGCTGACCCTGTGAATAGATGGGTATGGGCAGAGTAGATGAGTATCACAAAAAGCAAATAATTTTTCAAAAAATATTGAGTCCAAACTTTAGTTTTAGTTTTCCACATAAAGCATTTCGGAGCTACCAATTTGATCATCCCGGTGACACCGAAGCACTCACAGAAACTAAAGGCACAATATCGGTCAGACTGAGTTGTGGTTCAGTGGCTCCAAGATGCTAGGGTTTCACTTAGATTTTACTTTCGGTCTCACCGGTTAGTACATTTCTGTGGCACCGAGTTGTACTTGTGCAATGACCTGAGCCAATCGATGGGACCGAAAATTTCATTCCGGTCGGTCCGAGATGAGTTTGGCGGAAACCTAACCCTAATTTTTTTCTTCAATTCTATTCTAATGGAACTTTCTGGTGGATAGAAGTATTGCAGTCATGGCAAGATACTAGGCATTGTCCTTGTGCATTGAATCAGAAGGGATAGAATAAGGAGATCGAATCATACCCTAACTTGGTGATGATCCTCTACGGCAGCAACGGCAGAGTCCTGCGGCGAGATGCACAGGAGATGACGACAACAATCCGGAGACCAAGGGGGGCAGCAGCAATGGGGCACGGGCGCGTGATGTTTGAAGAATTTTTCAACCATACGGGTCGGCTGGAATATATACCCATGTGTTGTCGGTGGGACTGAGTGGAACGAATCGGTGGCACCGAGATGCGAAACTGCGTGCAGTTGCAACAACTCGGTGAGACCGAGTCGGTCTAATCGGTAGTATCGAGATGGAAAACCTAGATTAGTCTAATGCTTTCAGTGTGACCAAGTTTGAGTGAATTGGTCTGACCGAAATGCAGTAGAAGGTTTTGGAAGGCAGCCCTTGACAGATCAGTGGCTCCGAGTGCTCCTCACCCGGAGGGTCCGAAAAAGACTTGTTCAATTTTTGTGATATAGCATGAATAGAGTTTGAGACAAGAAGAGCATAGATAGCTAGAGAAAGTCCTTAGACATTCTTGTCCATCCATTTGGTCAATAAAAACCAAGACAATAAAAAAATGTATGTCCTTGAATGGAGAAAATATGCAACCAACATGCTCGCACAATACGATAGCAAAATGAAACATGTGCCAAAGCATGCATGAACAATTCTAGCATCTATCAAGCAATTGGCGATGACTAGGTCAACTATATATGAGTATATTGACTTAGGAGTCAAATGAGAACATTTGATCATAGGTCATACTCATCATTTAAGCACAACTGGGGTTGCCACTTTTACATAAAGCATTAATGTGTTCACACCATTAGAGTTGCTTTAGCTCAAAAAAATTTAGAGTAAAGCTCCCCCTATATGTGATATCTCCCCTAAGAGGGATGAACTACCCTTGGGTTTTTTCAATGATGACTTCATGTAGATAGTGAAGATGTGGATGCTCAATGTTGATGTAGATCATTTGGAGCAATCCTTTTTGAGTGTTGGAATTTTCAATACCTACATGGGTTAGTCCCACAAGGAACATACAAGGATATCCATAGACATAGATTGAATGCACATATGATGATGTCCATGAAAGCATAGGTTACCTTGTTCCTTGTCTTATCAACAAGAGGGTTAATTTGTGACTCCATGAACGAGTGCAAGACATGAAAGTTGATTGCACAAGTCCTTGCCAAAATGAATATGAGTGAAGTATGTTGGTGGAGTCACCCTGAAGAACACTCTAGTTCTTATTCTTTGGGACCCACATCAACTTGATGGGAATCCTCGGAGTTGTAGTTGTACTTGATGAAGTAGAGCTTGACGTAGTCTTGGGAACCCACTTGACCATGGCCTTAGGAGCTTCTTCAAATGAGTCAATTCTTCTTGAAGCTTGTACTTGCCTTTTATCTTGTGGTCTTGTGGTGGAATATCATCTTGAGCTTGTGTTCCCTCAAAAGAAGTGGGGTCATACTTATCTTGTTGAGGAACAAACTTCGTCTTGGGGTATTGATCTTCTTCCCATTCAACCCCATTGGCATTGAACTTCCGTTCAAAACCAATACCTTGATTCTTCCGGTGTTTTCCTTGCTTGCGTACAATTTTCTCAAATTTCTTACTCCGAGCAAGGCTCTTATAAACACCTTTCTTTATAATTCCCTTCAATAAGCTATTTTCTTGCTCAAGTGTAACTTGTTTATGAGAGTCATTAGTGGAATCAAGAGAACTACTAGAAGCAACAACATTGGATTTAGCATGGTTATTGTTACTACTAGAAGAAGAATCTTTCTTTCCCTTGTTACTAGATTTTACTTGTGGCATATAAGTAGACAAGAGGAGATGTATGGCAATGTAAGAAGAACTCTTCTTTCAAAGATCATCATTGATTGCTTTTAGGAACTCGTGCTTTTGCTCTAAATTTAGCTTCTTGCTTCTAGTGAGTCCTTAGAAGTTCTCTATGATCATATTGAGTTGTTTCATGAGCTAACTTAAGAGTGTTTAGTTCTTTAGTTAGACGCTCAATCTCCTTATCATTGTCATTCGTTTCATCTTGATTAGCATGATTACTAGCAAGTTCATCATAGATTTTATCACTAGTTTTGTCAACGAGTAAATCATCATCACCTAGCAAATCATCTTAATCACTATCAAAATCAAGATACTCGGGATGTGATACCTTGGGGCCTTTAGCCATTAAGCATCTTCCAATTCCTCCATTTGGTGAATCAAATATGTCATAGGAGTTGGATGACACTAGTGAAAGACCGACAACACCTTCATCTTAAGTATAGTCGGAGTCGGAGTGATAGCTTCTCTCGGAGTAGTTGTAGGAATTGGAACCGGATACCCATTCACCAACGTGAGCTTGATGTATTTGCATTGTGTAGATCTTTGATGACTTGTCCTTCCTTTTCGAATCCTTGCTTCTTCGAGAGGGTCTTCGTTCATAATGATCATCTCTACTCCTTCTCTCTCTTGGAGGTGATTCATCCCTTCTACTTATTCTTTTTGGCGAGTCTTCTCTTCTCTTGTAGGGAGCCGTACACTCATTGGAGTAGTGTTCGGGTCTTCCACAATTGTAGCAATTACGATCATGACTATAAGATCTTTTGTCATTGTGGGATCTTGACTTGGATCTTCTCTCTTTGCTTCTACTCTTGTAGAATTTGTTGAAGTTCTTCACCATTAAGATCAATTCTTCATTTGAGACTTGCTTCTCACTTGATGTTGTAGGTGAAGGAAATGTGCCCTAGAGGCAATAATAAAGTTGTTATTTATATTTACTTGTATCATGATAAATTTTTATTGTTCATGCTAGACTTGTATTAACCGGAAACTTGATAAATGTGTGAATACATAGACGAAACAAAGTGTCCCTAGTATGCCTCTACTTGACTAGCTCGTTAATCAAAGATGGTTAAGTTTCCCGACCACAGACATGTATTGTCATTTGATGAACAGGATCACACCATTAGGAGAATGATGTGATGGACAAGACCCATCCATTAGCTTGGCATAATGATCGTTAAGTTTTATTGCTATTGCTTTCTTCATGACTTATACATATTCCTTTGACTATGAGATTATGCAACTCTCGAATACTGGAGGAACACCTTGTGTGCTATCAAATGTCAAAACATAACTGGGTGATTATAAAGATGTTCTACAGGTGTTTCCGAAGGTGTTTGTTGGGTTGGCATAGATCGAGATTTTTTTTTCACTCCAAGTATCGGAGAGGTATCTCTGGGCCCTCTCGGTAATGCACATCATGATAAGCCTTGAAGCAATGTGACTAATGAGTTAGTTACGGGATGATGCATTATGGAACGAGTAAAGAGACTTGAAAGAAACAAGATTGAACAAGGTATGAGGATACCTACGGTCGAATCTCGGGCAAGTAACGTATCGATGACAAAGGGAATAACGTATGTTGTCATTACGGTTTGACCGAGAAAGATCTTCATAGAATATGTAGGAACCAATATGAGCATCCAGGTTCCGTTGTTGGTTATTGATCAGAGATGTGTCTCAGTCATGTTTACATAGTTCTCGAACCCATAGGGTCTGCACGCTTAACATTTGATGATAGTATTCGGACACCGGAATGGTTTCGGAGTGTTTCGGATATTTATCGGAGTACCGAGAGGCTACCGGAACCCCCGGGGGAAAGTAATGGGCCAACATGGGCCATAGGGGAGAGAGAGGGCAGCCCACAAGGGGTGGCGCCCCCCATGGGCAGTCCGAATTGGACAAGGGGAGGGGGCGCGGCCCCCCTTTCCTTCTCCCTCTCCCTTTCCTTCCCCATTTCCTCCTCCGAAAGAAGGAAGGGGGGCGGACTAGGACTAGGAGTCCTAGTGGGTCCCCCCCCCACTTGGCACGCCCCAAGGGCAGGCCTCCTCCCCTCTCCTCCTTTATATATGGGGGTAGGGGGCACCCCAAAGTACATCAATTATTCTCTTAGCTGTGTACGGTGTCCCCCTCCACAGTTTACTCCTCCGGTCATATTATCGTAGTGCTTAGGCGAAGCCCTACGTGGATCACATCACCATCACCGTCGCCATGCAGTCATGCTGACGAAACTCTCCCTCGACACTTTGCTGGATCAAGCATTCGAGGGACGTCATCGAGCTGAACGTGTGCAGAACTTGGAGGTGCTGTACGTTCGGTGCTTGATCGGTTGGATCGCAAAGACGTTCGACTACATCAACTATGTTAAGCTAACGCTTCCGCTTTCGGTCTACGAGGGTACGTGGACACATTCTCCCCCTCTCATTGCTATGCATCTCCTAGATAGATCTTGCATGATCGTAGGTAAATTTTTGAAATTGCATGCTACGTTCCCCAAAAGTGGCATCCGAGCCAGGTCTATGCGTAGATGATATGCACGAGCAGAACACAAAGAGTTGTGGGCAATCATAGTCATACTGCTTACCACCAACGTCTTATTTTGATTCGGAGGTATTGTTGGATGAAGCGGCCTAGACCAAACTTACATGACCATGTTCATGAGACCGGTTCCACTGACAGACATGCAACTAGTTTTGCATAAAGGTGGTTGGCGGGTGTCTGTTTCTCCAACTTTAGTTGAATCGAATTTGACTACAGCCGGTCCTTGTTGAAGGTTAAAACAACAAACTTGACAAAACATTGTTGTGGTTTTGATGCGTAGGTAAGAACGGTTCTTACTAGAAGCCCGTAGCAACCACATAAAGCATGCAACAACAAAGTAGAGGATGTCTAACTTGTTTTTGCAGGGCTTGTTGTGATGTGATATGGTCAAGACATGATGTGATATACGTTGTTGTATGAGATGATCATGTTTTGTAAAAGTTATCAGCAACTGGCAGGAGCCTTATAGTTGTCGCTTTATTGTATGAAATGGAATCGCCATGTAATTGCTTTACTTTATCACTATGCTTAGCGATAGTTGTAGAAGCAATAGTTGGCAAGACGACAACGACGCTACAATGGAGATCAAGGTGTCAAGCCGGTGACGATGGAGACCATGATGGTTCTTTAGAGATGGAGATCAAAGGCTCAAGGTGATGATGGCCATGTCATGTCACATATTTTTGATTGCAAGTGATGTTTATCTTTTATGCATCTTATTTTGCTTAGTACGGCGGTAGAATTATAAGATGATCCCTCACTAAAATTTCAAGGTATAAGTGTTCTCGCTGAGTATGCACCATTGCGACAGTTCATTGTGCCGAGACACCACGTGATGATCGGGTGTGATAAGCTCTACGTTCACATACAACGGGTGCAATACAATTTTGCACATGCGGAATACTCGGGTTAAACTTGACGAGCCTAGCATGTACAGAGATGGCCTCGGAACACTGAGACCAAAAGGTCGAACGTGAATCATATAGTAGATATGATCAACATAGAGATGTTCACCATTGAAAACTACTCCATCTCACGTGATGATCGGACATGGTTTAGTTGATATGGATCACGTGATCATTTAGATGACTCGAGGGATGTCTATCTAAGTGCGAGTTCTTAAGTAATATGATTAATTGAATTTAAATTTATCATGAACTTAGTCCTGATAGTTTTTGCATATCTATGTTGTACATCAATGGCCCGTGCTACCGTTCCCTTGAATTTTAATTCGTTCCTAGAGAAAGCTAAGTTGAAAGATGATGGTAGCAACTACACGGACTGGGTCCATAACTTGAGGATTATCCTCATCGCTACACAGAAGAATTGCATCCTTGATGCACCGCTAGGTGCAAGGCCTACTGCAGGAGCAACTGCTGACGTTATGAATGTCTGGCAAGCTAAATCTGACGACTACTCGATAGTTTAGTGTGCCATGTTTTACGGCTTAGAATCGGGACTTCAAAGACATTTTGAATGTCATGGAGCATATGAGATGTTCCACGATTTGAAGTTAATATTTCAAGCAAATGCCCGAGTTGAGAGATATGAAGTCTCCAACAAGTTCTATAGCTGCAAGATGGAGGAGAAAAGTTCTGTCAGTGAACACATACTCAGAATGTCTGGGTACCATAACCACTTGACTCAGCTGGGAGTTAATCTTCCGGATGATAGTGTCATTGACAGAGTTCTTCAATCACTGCCACCAAGCTATAAAGGCTTCGTGATGAACTATAATAGGCAAATGAAAGAAGTGGAACTTCAAGAAGAATAGCAAGCAAGTTGCTGCTCCTGGGAAGAAGCCCAAGTCTAGACCTAAGCCTGAAACTAAGTGCTTCTACTGCAAAGGGACTGGTTACTGAAAGCAGAACTGCCCCAAGTATTTGGCTGATAAGAAGGATGGCAAAGTGAAAGGTATATTTGATATACATGTTATTGATGTGTACCTTACTAATTCTCGTAGTAGCGCCTAGGTATTTGATACTAGTTCTGTTGCTCATATTTGCAACTCGAAACAGGGGCTACAGATTAAACGAAGATTGGCTAAGGATGAGGCGACGATGTGCGTTGGAAATGGTTCCAACATTGATGTGATAGCCGTCGGCACGCTACCTCTACATCTACCTTCGGGATTAGTTTTAGACATGAATAATTGTTATTTGGTGCCAGCATTGAGCATGAACATTATATCTGGATCTTGTTTGATGCAAGACGGTTATTCATTTAAATCAGAGAATGATGGTTCTTCTATTTATATGAGTAATATCTTTTATGGTCATGTGCCCCTGATGATTGGTCTATTTTTGTTGAATCTCGATCATAGTGATACACATATTCTTAATATTGATGCCAAAAGATGCAAAGTTAATAATGATAGTGCAACTTATTTGTGGCATTACCGTTTAGGTCATATTGGTGTAAAGTGCCTGAAGAAACTCCATGCAGATGGGCTTTTGGAATCACTTGATTATGAATCACTTGATGCTTGTGAACCATGCCTCATGGGCAAGATGACTAAGACTCCGTTCTTCGGAAAAATGGAGCGAGCCACTGACTTATTGGAAATAATACATACTGATGTATGCGGTCCAATGAGTGTTGAGGCTCGCGGCGGGTATCATTATTTTCTGACCTTCACAAATGATTTGAGCAGATATGGGTATATCTAGTTAATGAAACATAAGTCTCAAACATTTGAAAAGTTCAAAGAATTTCAGAGTGAAGTGGAAAATCATCATAACAAGAAAATAAAGTTTCTACGATCTGATCACAGAGGAGAATATTTGAGTTACGAGTTTGGTCTTCATTTAAAATAATGTGGAATAGTTTCGCAACTCACGCCACCTGGAACACCACAGTGTAATGGTGTGTTCGAATGTTGTAATCATACTTTATTAGATATGGTGCGATCTATGATGTCTCTTACCGATTTACCACTATCGTTTTGGGGTCATGCATTAGAGACAACTGCATTCACGTTAAATAGGGCACCATCTAAATCTGTTGAGACGACACTGTATAAACCGTGGTTTGGGAAGAAACCTAAGCTGTCATTTCTTAAAGTTTGGGGTTGCGATGCTTATGTGAAAAACCTTCAGCCTGATAAGCTCGAACCCAAATCGGAGAAGTGCGTCTTCATAGTATACCCAAAAGAAACTGTTGGGTACACCTTCTATCACATGTCCGAAGGCAAGATATTTGTTGCTAAGAATGGATCCTTTCTAGAGAAGGAGTTTCTCTCAAAAGAAGTGAGTGGGAGGAAAGTTGAACTTGATGAGGTAATTGTACCTTCTCTCGAATTGGAAAGTAGTACATCATAGAAAACTGTTCCCGCGATGCCTACATCAAGTAGTGACGAAGCTAATGAAGATGATCATGAAACTTCAGATCAAGTTACTACCGAACCTCGTGGGACTAGAGTACGTTACACACGAGAGTGGTACGGTAATCCTATTATGGAAGTCATGTTACTAGACCATGATGAACGTACGAAATGATGAGTCCGGATTCCGCGAAATGGCTTGAAGCCATGGAATCTGAGATGGGATCCATGTATGAGAAGAAAGTGTGGACTTTGGTTGACTTGCCCGATGATTGTCAAGACATAGATAATAAATGGATCTTCAAGAAGAAGACTAACGTTGACGGTAATGTTACTGTCTATAAAGCTCGACTTATTGCAAAAGGTTTTTGACACGTTCAAGGAGTTGACTACGATGAGACCTTCTCACCCATAGCGATGCTTAAGTCTGTCCAAATCATGTTAGCATTTGCCGCATTTTATGATTATGAAATTTGGCAAATGGACGTCAAAACTGCTTTCCTTAATGGATTTCTTAAAGAAGAGTTGTATATGATGCAACCAGAAGGTTTTGTCGATCCTAAAGGTGCTAACAAAGTGTGCAAGCTCCAGCGATCCATTTATGGACTGGTGCAAGCATCTCGGAGTTAGAATATACGCTTTGATAGTGTGATAAAAGCATATGGTTTTATACAGAATTTCGGAGAAGCTTGTATTTACAAGAAAGTGAGTGGAAGCTCGGTAACATTTCTAATATTATATGTGGATGACATATTGTTGATTGGAAATGATATAGAATTTCTGGATAACATAAAAGGATACACGAATAAGAATTTTTCAATGAAAGACCTTGGTGAAGCTGCTTATATATTGGGCATCAAGATCTATAGAGATAGATCAAGACGCTTAATTGGACTTTCACAAAGCACATACCTTGATAAATTTTTGAAGAAGTTCAAAATGGATCAGTCAAAGAAAGGGTTCTTGCCTGCGTTACAAGGTGTGAAGTTGAGTCACACTCAATGCCCGACCATTGCAGAAGATAGAGAGAAAATGGAAGTCATTCCCTATGCCTCAGCCATATGTTCTATCATGTATGAAATGTTGTGTACCAGACCTGATGTGTGCCTTGTTATAAGTTTAGCAGGGAGGTACCAAAGTAATCCAGGAGTGGATCACCAGACATCGGTCAAGAACATCCTGAAATACCTGAAAAGGACTAAGTATATGTTTCTCATTTATGGAGGAGACAAAGAGCTCATCGTAAATGGTTACGTTGATGCTAGCTTTGACACTGATCCGGATGACTCCAAGTCGCAAACCGAATACGTATTTATATTGAATGGTGGAGCTGTCAGTTGGTGCAGTTCCTAGTAAAGCATCATGGCGGGATCTACGTGTGAAGCGGAGTACATAGCTGCTTCGGAAGCAGCAAATGAAGGAGTCTGGATGAAGGAGTTCATATCCGATCTAGGTGTAATACCTAGTGCATCGGGTCCAATGAAAATCTTTTGTGACAATACTGGAGCAATTGCCTTCGCGAAGGAATCCAGATTTCACAAGAGAACCAAACACATCAAGAGACGCTTCAACTCCATCCGCGATCAAGTCAAAGAGGGAGACATAGAGATTTGCAAAATACGTACGGATCAGAATGTTGCAGACTCGTTGACTAAGCCTCTTCCACAAGCAAAACATGATCAGGACCAAGACTCCATGGGTGTTAGAATTATTACAATGTAATCTAGATTATTGACTCTAGTGCAAGTGGGAGACTAAAGGAAATATGCCCTAGATGCAATAATAAAGTTGTTATTTATATTTCCTTATATCATGATAAATGTTTATAATTCATGCTAAAATTGTATTAACCGGGAACTTGATATATGTGTGAATACATAGACGAAACAAAGTGTCCCTAGTATGCCTCTACTTGACTAGCTCGCTAATAAAAGATGGTTAAGTTTCCTGACCATAGACATGTGTTGTCATTTGAGGAATGGGATCACATCATTAGGAGAATGATGTGATGGACAAGACCCATCCATTAGCTTAGCATAACGATCGTTAAGTTTTATTGCTATTGCTTTCTTCATGACTTATACATATTCCTTTGACTATGAGATTATGCAACTCCCGAATACCAGAGGAACACCTTGTGTGCTATCAAACATCACAACGTAACTGGGTGATTATAAGATGCTCTACAGGTGTATCCGAAGGTGTTTGTTGGGTTGGCATAGATCAAGATTAGGATTTGTCACTCCGAGTATTGGAGAGGTATCTCTGGGCCCTCTCAGTAATGCACATTGATGTCAGCTAGGACTACGTCGGTATTTCCCCAAAGAGGAAGGGATGATGTAGCTCAATGATGGTAGGTATTTCCCTCAGTGAAGAAACCAAGGTTATCGAACCAGTAGGAGAACCAACAAACACAACATAAACAACCCCTGCACACAAAAAACAACCACTCGCAACCCGACGTGTTAAAGGGGTTGTCAATCCCTTTCGGGTAACGGCGCCAGAAATTCGTGCGTGGACGGGATAAAGTTGTGATAGATTGAATAAATAGATGGCAAATAGAATAAAGTGCAACAAAGTATTTTTGTATTTTTGGATTAATAGATATGAAAATAAATGGCAAATAAAAGTAGATCGTGAAGGAAAATATATGAGAAAGAGACCCGGGGCCGTAGGTTTCACTTAGTGCCTTCTCTCGAGAAAAATATCAAACGGTGGGTAAACAAATTACTGTTGGGAAATTAATAGAACTTTAAATAATCATGACGATATCCTGGCAATGATCATTACATAGGCATCACATCCAAGATTAGTAGACCGACTCCTGCCTGCATCTACTACTATTACTCCACACATCGACCGCTATCCAGCATGCATCTAGTGTGTTAAGTTCATGGAGAAACGGAGTAATGCAATAAGAACAATGACATGATGTAGACAAGATCTATCTATGTAGAGATAGACCCCATCGTTTTATCCTTAATAGCAACGATACATACGTGTCGGTTCCCCTTCTGTCACTGGGATCAAGCACCGTAAGATCGAACCCACTACAAACCACCTCTTCCCATTGCAAGATAAATAGATCAAGTTGGCCAAACAAAACCAAAATATCGGAGAAGAAATACGAGGCTATAAGAGATCATGCATAAAAGAGATCAAAGAAACTCAAATACTTTCATGTATATAAAAAGATAGATCTGATCATAAACTCAAAGTTCATCCGATCCCAACAAACACACCGCAAAAAGAGTTACATCATATGGATCTCCAAGAGACCATTGTATTGAGAATTCAGCGAGAGAGAGGAAGCCATCTAGATACTAACTACGGGCCCGAAGGTCTACAAAGAACTACTCACGCATCATCGGAGAGGCACCAATGTAGGTGATGAACCCCATCCGAGATGGTGTCTAGATTGGATCTGGTGGTTCTGGACTCTGCAGTGGCTAGATCAATATTTCGTCGACTCCCCTAGGGTTTTGGGAATATTGTGGTATTTATAGAGCAAAGAGGCGGTCCGGGGGGCACCCGAGGTGGGCACAACCCACCAGGGCACGCATGGGCCTCCTGGCGCGCCCTGGTGGGTTGTGCTCTCCTCTGAGCACCCGCCAGGTGCAACCAGGGCCCATTAGGTGTCTTCTGGTCCATAAAAAAATCTCCCAGGTGCTTCTTCGGCCCATTGGTTGTCTTTCGATCCAAAAAATTCACAAAAAGTTTCGCTGCGTTTGGACTCCGTTTGGTATTGATTATGTGCGATGTAAAAAACATGGAAAAAATAGCAACTGGCACTTGGCACTATGTCAATAGGTTAGTACCAAAAATGATATAAAATGACTATAAAATAATTATAAAACATCAAAGATTGATAATATAACAGCATGGAACAATCAAAAATTATAGATATGTTGGAGACGTATCAGCATCCCGAAGCTTAACTCCTACTGGTCCTCGAGTAGGTAAGTGATAAAAACAGAATTTTTGATGTGGAATGCTGCCTAACATGTCATATAATATTTTTTTCTTTATAGCATGTACATTTGGACTTTTATATTGTTCAAATCAATAGTCTAGTTTTGACATGATAATTCAAATACTCAAGCATATCAACAAGCAACCATGTCTTTCAAAATATCAACGCTAAAATAAGTTATCCCTAGCCCATCATGCTCAACCATTGATCCATTCATGAAACACACTCGCATATTAACTACACCCAATACTCAAGTATGATCATATTGTCTCCTAGTTGGTGCTTTTATAAGAGAAGATGGAGACTCAAATTCAAAAAAAAAATTCATAAAGTAAAAGAAAGGCCCTTCACAAAGGGAAGTACGGATTTGTAGAGGTGCCAGAGCTCAAAGAGAAAAATTAGAGATAAAAACATTTTGGGAGGTGTATCTAGCCCACCAACGAAAATGGCTTAGAGTTCCCAACACTTTCCATGCTAGATATATCAGGCGGTTCCCAAACAGAAAATAAAGTTTATTCCTTTTTCAACCATACTTTCACTTTCCATGGCTAGCCGTATCCACGGTTGCCCTCCATACCAACACTTCCCAAGGGATTTATTATTTGACAACATAAAGTAAATTCATTTTTCATTTCGGGACTGGGCATCCCTAATACCCATGCCTTACTCTCATTCAATGACAAGTGAATAAACACTCATCATGAGAATAACACATCTAGCATGGAAAATATTAGCCACCCTCACCGCTCCGCGAGCGAAACGAACACACAAAAGAGAAGTTTATTTTGAAAATTAGAGATGGCACATACAAATTTTCTTAGAACGGCAAAAGAATACCGCATATATGTAGATATAGTGGAGTCATGTGGCAAAACTGGTTTAAAGTTTTTTGGATGCACAAGTATAGGTCATACTTAGTGCAAAATGAAAGCTAGCAAAAGATTGAGAAGAGACCAACCAAGAAACACATAATCTCATAAGCAAGCATTAAGCATAATTAACACCAAATAATGCACCACAAGTGGGATATAATTTCATTGCATAATTATTGACTTTCGTGCATGCATAGGGAATCACAAACCTTAACATGAATATTCTTACTAAAGCATGATTACTCATCAACATAACTCACATATCACATCATCATATCTCAAAACTATTACTAAGAATCAAGTTTATTTTGTCTAATGATCTTCATGAAAGTTTTTATTACATCCTTCTTGGATATCTATCACTTTGGCACTAATTTTCATATGTTGCTTTTGATAATCTCAAACAAATATAAGTGAAGATCATGAACATAATTTTTCTTTCTCTCAAAATAATTTAAGTGAAGCAAGAGAGAATTTATTGAAAATTTTATTGACTCTCAAATAAATCTAAGTGAAGCAAGAGAGCATTTCTTCAAAAAATACTAAAGCACACCATGCTAAAAAATATATAAGTGAAGCACTAGAGCAAGTCCATAGCTCATAAAAAATTTAAGTGAAGCATAGAGAGTCCTGACATAATTTTGGCTCTCTCAAATAGGTGTGTACAGGAAGGAATCAAGACTGAAAACACAAAATAAAACAAGCAAAGACTCGTATCATACAAGACGCTCCAAGCAAAACACATAGTATGTGACGAATGAAAATATAGCTTCGAGTAAAATACTAATGGTTGTTAGAAGAAAGAGGGGATGCCACTCGGGGGCATCCCCAAGATTAGTTGCTTGCTCTATTTTGGATAATAGCGGGGGATGCCGGGGCATCCCCAAGCTTAGGCTCTTCCTACTCCTTATTCCTTCATCCATCGTAAGATAACCCAAAACTTGAAAACTTTAATCACACAAAACTCAACAAAACCTTCGTGAGATCCGTTAGTATAAGAAAAATAAATCACTACTATAAGTGTTGTATCAAACCAATTCATATTTTGTTCTTGCATTATATATACTGTATTCCAACTTTTCTATGGCGAAAACTCATCAAAGAAAACCATAGAGCCATCAAAACAAGCACACAACGCAAAGAAAACAGAATCTGTTAAAACAGAACAGTCTGTAGCAATCTGACTATTTCGAATACTTATGTAACTCCAAAAATTCTGGAAAATTAGGATAGCCTGAGAAGTTTGTATACTGATCTACTGCAAAAGAAATGTGTATTTTATCGCTCTCTGGTTAAAAATGAGAATTATTTTCGTGAGCGCAAAAGTTTCTATTTTTCAGCAAGATCAAACAACTATCACCTAAGAAGATCCTAAAGGCTTTACTTGGCACAAACACTAATTAAAACAGAAAAAACACAATCATCACAGCAGCATAATTGTGCTAACACTCAAAAAAGGAAGCAAAAAGCAAAAATAAATTTTATTCATTGGGATGCCTCCCAACAAGCGCTATAGTTTTACGCCCTTAGCTAGGCAAAAAACAAGGATCTAAGTTTTGTCTTCCTTAGTTTTGGGAACTTTTGTAAGGGTTTTCTCAAACCCAGGAGCCTCTTTAAGCTTCCCCAAATTCTCCGGAAAAGAAACCATTTTAGATCCAAAATATCCAATCTCTTGTTACAAAGAGTAATCAAGGTATTCATGCGATTGATACTACCATTAAGATGTTTGAGGGGTTCATTATATTTCTGTATTTCAACCATATGATTATGTAAATCACCAAGTTTGTCGAACATTTGAACTCCCTCAGGGGTGAAAGAAAACCCCTTATTTTGAGGTGGAACTCCCAAAATTCCTTCTAAAATTTCATAGGCGACATTGGCATCAAGCTCAATAAAATTCCCTTTGGCGGCAAAATCTAGGAGTTGTTTATGATGCAAAGCCAATCCTATGTAAAAATTACGAAGCAAGATCTTAATGCCCCCCTTTAAATTGCAAATACGATAAGATTCCATAAGCCTATACCAAGCATCTTTCAAATTTTCTCGTTGTCTTTGCTTGAAGTAAAGAACTTCAAAACCTGGTGACGAAGGAGGAGTAGGCACACTAGCCATTATGACTAGGAAGTGAAAACACGGATAGATCTGGTGAGAAAACGGCAAACCGAAAAGAGGGGCGAATAAAAACGGCAAATTTTGTGAAGTGGGGGAGAGGAAAATGAGAGGAAAATGTCAAATAATGTAAATTGCGAGGAGATTGGATTTATGATTAGGAACCTAGTATATGTTGAAGATCCTCCCCGGCAATGGCGCCAGAAACTCCTTTTGATGTTGGATAGGACTACGTTGGTATTCCCCCAAAGAGGAAGGGATGATGCAACACAACGACGGTAGGTATTTCCCTCAGTGAAGAAACCGAGGTTATCGAACCAGTAGGAGAACCAAGCAACACAACATAAACAACCCCTGCACACAAATAACAACCACTCGCAACCCGACGTGCTAAAGGGGTTGTCAATCCCTTTCGTGTAACTGCGCCAGAAATTGGTGCGCGGACGGGATAAAGTTGTAATAGATTGAATAAATAGATCACAAATAGAATAAAGTGCAACAAAGTATTTTTGGATTTTTGGATTAATAGATCTAAAAATAAATGGCAAATAAAAGTAGATCGCAAAGGCAAATATATGAGAAAGAGACCCGGGGGCCGTAGGTTTCACTAGTGGCTTCTCTCAAGAAAAATAGCAAACGGTGGGTAAACAAATTACTGTTGGGCAATTGATAGAACCTCAAATAATCATGATGATATCCATGAAATGATCATTATATGGGCATCACGTCCAAGATTAGTAGACCAACCCCTGCTTGCGTCTACTACTATTACCGCACACATCAACCGCTATCCAACATGCATCTAGTGTATTAAGTTCATGGGGAAACGGAGTTATGCAATAAGAATGATGACATGATGTAGAAAGGATCTATCTATGTAGAGATAGACCCCATCGTTTTAGCCTTAGTGGAAATGATACATATGTGTCGGTTCCCCTTCTGTCACTGGGATCAAGCACCGTAAGATTGAACCCACTACAAAGCACCTATTCCCATTGCAAGATAAATAGATCAAGTTGGGCAAACAAAACCCAAATATCATAGAAGAAATACGAGGCTATAAGAGATCATGCATAAAAGAGATCAAAGAAACACAAATAACTTTCATGGATATAAAAAGATAGATCTGATCATAAACTCAAAGTTCATCCCATCCCAACAAACACACCGCAAAAAGAGTTACATCATATGGATCTCCAAGAGACCAGTGTATTGAAAATTCAGCGAGAGAGAGGAAGCCATATAGCTACTAACTACGGACCCGAAGGTCTACAAAGAACTACTCATGCATCATCGGAGAGGCACCAATGGAGGTGGTGAACCCCATCCGAGATGGTCTCTAGATTGGATCTGGTGGTTCTGGACTCTGCAGCGGCTGGATCAATATTTCGTCGACTCCCCTAGGGTTGGGAATATTTGGGTATTTATAGAGCAAAGAGGCAGTTTGGGGGGCACTCGAGGTGGGCACAACCCACCAAGGCGCGCCCGAGCATCCTAGCGCACCCTGGTGGGTTGTTTTCTCCTTGGAGCACCCCCAGGTGCAGCCAGGACCCATTAGGTGTCTTCTGGTCTATAAAAAATCTCCGCAAAGTTTCGTGGCATTTGGACTCCATTTGGTATTGATTTTCTACGATGTAAAAACATGGAAAAACAGCAACTGGCACTTGGCACTATGTCAATAGGTAAGTACCAAAAATGATATAAAATGACTATAAAATGATTATAAAACATCCAAGATTGATAATATAACAGAATGGAACGATAAAAAATTATAGATACCTTGGAGACATATGACACATCATGATAAGCCTTGCAAACAATGTGACTAATAAGTTAGTTACGGGATGACGCATTACGGAACGAGTAAAGATACTTGCTGGAAATGAGATTGAACTAGGTATGAGGATACCGACGATCGAATCTCGGGCAACTAACATACCGATGACAAAGGGAATAACGTATGTTGTCATTACGGTTTGACCGATAAAGATCTTCATAGAATACGTAGGAACCAATATAAGCATCCAGGTTCTGCTATTGGTTATCGATCGGAGATGTGTCTCGGTAGGGTCCGCATGCTTAACGTCGATGATGATTTGTATTATATGCGTTTTGGTGACCGAAGATTGTTTGGAGTCCCGGATGAGATCACGGACATGAAGAGGAGTCTCTAAATGGTCGAGAGGTAAAGATTGATATATTGGACGATAGTATTCCAACACCGGAATGGTTTCGGAGTGTTTCAGATATTTATCGGAGTACCGAGGGGTTACCGGAACCCCCGGGGAAAGTAATGGGCCAACATGGGCCATAGGGGAGAGAGAGGGCAGCCCACAAGGGGTGCCCCCCCATGGGCAGTCTGAATTGGACAAGGGGAGGGGGCGCGGCCCCCCTTTCTTTCTCCCTCTCCCTCTCCTTCCCCCTTTCCCCCTCCGAAAGAAGGAAGGGGGGCCGACAAGGACTAGGAGTCCTGATGGGTTTCCCCCCACTTGGCACGCCCCTAGGCCCGGCCTCCTCCCCTCTCATCCTTTATATACGGGGGCAGGGGCACCCCAAAGTACATCAGTTATTCTCTTAGCCGTGTGCGGTGCCCCCCTCCACAGTTTACTCCTCCGATCATATTGTCGTAGTGCTTAGGCGAAGTCCTACGCGGAGATCACACCACCATCACCGTCACCATGCCACCGTGCTGACGAAACTCTCCCTCGACACTTTGCTGGATCAAGAGTTCGAGGGACGTCATCGAGCTGAACGTGTGTACAACTCGGAGGTGCCGTACGTTCGGTGCTTGATCGGTTGGATCGCGAAGATGTTCGACTACATGAACAGCGTTAAGCTAATGCTTCTGCTTTCGGTCTACGAGGGTACATGGACACACTCTCCCCCTCTCGTTGCTATGCATTTCATAGATAGATCTTGCATAATCGTAGGATTTTTTTTGAAATTGCATGCTATATTCCCCAATAGTAGGGGCATCACTTGAGGCTTTGTAAGCACCACCTGACTTATTGTGAAGCTCTTCCTTATCCTTGAGTGATGATACGTGTCCATTGTATCTACTTTTTCAAACACTTTTGACCTTGTTTTGGACTCTAACTTGCATGATTTGAATGGAACTAACCCGGATTGACACTGTTTTCAGCAGAATTGCCATGGTGTTTTGTGCAGAAATAAAAGTTCTCGGAATGACCTGAAACTTCACGGAGAATATTTATGGAATTTATAAACAATACTTGCGAAAGAATCAACACCAGGGGCCCACACCCTGTCCACGAGGGTGGGGACGCGCCCCCTGTCTCGTGGGCCCCCTGAGGCTCCACCGACATCAACTCCAACTCTATATATTCACGTTTGGGGAGAAAAAAATCAGGGAGAAGGATTCACTGCGTTTTACGATACGGAGCCGCCGCCAAGCCCTAATCTCTCTCGGGAGGGCTGATCTGGAGTCCATTTGGAGCTCCGGAGAGGGGAATCCGTCGCCATCGTCATCATCAACCTTCCTTCATCACCAATTTCATGATGCTCACCGTCGTGTGTGAGTAATTCCATCATAGGTTTGCTAGACGGTGATGGGTTTGATGAGATTTATCATGGAATCGAGTTAGTTTTGTTAGGCTTTGATCCCTAGTATCCATTATGTTCTAAGATTGATGTTGCTATGACTTTGCTATGCTTAATGCTTGTCACTAGGGCCCAAGTGCCACGATTTCAGATCTGAACCTATTATGTTTTCATGAATACATGTGAGTTCTTGATCCTATCTTGTAAGTCAATAGTCACCTACTATGTGTTATGATCCGGTAACCCCGAAGTGACAATAATCGGGACCACTCCCGGTGATGACTATAGTTTGAGGAGTTCATGTATTCACTAAGTGCTAATGCTTTGTTCCGGTACTCTATTAAAAGGAGGCCTTAATATCCCTTAGTTTCCAATAGGACCCCGCTGCCATGGGAGGGTAGGACAAAATATGTCATGCACGTTCTTTTCCATAAGCACGTATGACTATATTCGGAATACATGCCTACATTACATTGATGAATTGGAGCTAGTCCTGTGTCACCCTACGTTATAACTATTGCATGAGGAATCGCATCCGACATAATTATCCATGACCGATCCATTGCCTGCGAGCTTTTCACATATTGATCTTTGCTTAGTTACTTTTCTGTTGCCACTGTTACAATCACTACAAAACCAATATTGTTACTTTTGCCACCGTTACCGTTACTTCCATATTACTTTGCTACTAAATACTTTGCTGTAGATATTAAGTCTTTCAGGTGCGGTTGAATTGACAACTCAACTATTAATACTTGAGAATATTCTTTGGCTCCCCTTGTGTCGAATCAATAAATTTGGGTTGAATACTCTACCCTCGAAAACTGTTGTGATCCCCTATACTTGTGGGTTATCAAGACTATTTTCTGGCGCTGTTGCAGGGGAGCAGAGCTCTATTCTTTGAGTCACTTGGGATTTATATCTGTTGATCACTATGAGGAACATGAAAGATGAAAGAACCAAGATTTATCCCTCAACTATGATGGGAGGTAACGAACTGCCATCTAGCTCCGCACTTGATTCGCCTTCTGTTATGATTAAACTTGCGACACCTACTACTGCTATTTATTCTGATATGTCGCATGTTATTATTGTTGCCACTTCTGCTATGCATGATGCTTATGATGAAACTACTTCTATGCTTGATAATATTGTGCCATTAGGTGAATTTCTTGATGAACAACTTGCTAGGGTTAAAGAGAATGAAGTTATTGAAACTGATAATATTGATGAAAGTGATGATGAAGATTCTCCCCCTAGATATGAATTGCCTGTTGTCCCTGAGGGTTATGCTATGGATGAAGAAACTGCTAGAGATCTTTTAGCTTGCAATGATAGATATGATCTTAAGAAACTGTTAGCTAAGCTGGAAGAAAAATCTTTGAATGCTAGAATGAAATATGACCCTGCTTTTGCTACTTCACCTATCTGTATTTACGATAAGGATTATGATTTCTCTGTCGATCCTGAGTTAATTACTTTGGTTGAGTCTGATCCTTTTTATGGCTATGAATCCGAAACTGTTGTGGCACATCTTACTAAATTAAATGATATAGACACCCTGTTCACTAGTCAGGAAAACATTCGTTACTACTATATCCTTAAGCTATTTCCGTTCTCATTAAAGGGTGATGCTAAAACATGGTTTAATTCTCTTGCTCCTGGTTGTGTGCGTAGTCCCTGGGATATGATTTATTACTTCTCTGCTAAATGTTTCCCCGCTCATAAGAAACAAGCTGCCTTAAGAGAAATATATAACTTTGTGCAAATTGAAGAAGAGAGTCTCCCACAAGCTTGGGGGAGGCTTCTCTGATTACTTAATGCTTTGCCTGATCATCCTCTCAAGAAAAATGAAATACTTGATATCTTTTATAATGGACTATGCTTCCAGAGACCACCTTGATAGTTGTGCTGGTTGTGTTTTCAGGAAAGAACCATTGATCAAGCTGAATTGCTATAGAATAATATGTTGAGTAATGAAAATTATTGGACACTTCCTGAACCAACTCCTAAGCCAACTCCGAAGAAAATGGGTGAGGGATTCCTGGATTAGGGGGTCTCCGGACAGCCGGACTATATCCTTTGGCCGGACTATTGGACTATGAAGGTACAAGATTGAAGACTTCGTCACGTGTCCGGATGGGACTTTCTTTGGCGTGGAAGGCAAGCTTGGAAATACAGATATGTAGATCTCCTCCCATGTAACCAACTCTGTGTAACCCTAGCCCCCTCCGGTGTCTATATTAACCGGAGGGTTTAGTGCGTAGGACAACAACAATCATACCATAGGCTAGCTTCTAGGGTTTAGCCTCTACGATCTCGTGGTAGATCAACTCTTGTAATACTCATATCATCAAGATCAATCAAGCAGGACATAGGGTATTACCTCCATCGAGAGGGCCTGAACCTGGGTAAACATCGTGTCCCCTGCCTCCTGTTACCATCCGCCTTAGACGCACAGTTCGGGACCCCCTACCCGAGATCCGCCGGTTTTGACACCGATATTGGTGCTTTCATTGAGAGTTCCACTATGCCGTCACCATAAGGCTTGATGGCTCCTTCGATCATCGGTAACGATGCGGTCCAGGGTGAGGTTTTCCTCCCTGACAGATCTTCGTATTCGGCGGCCTCGCACTGCAGGCCAACTCGCTTGGCCATCTGGAGTAGATCGAGAGCTACGCCCCTGGCCATCAGGTCAGGTTCGGAAACTTAAACTACACTGCCGACATCCCCGGAGACTTGATCTTCGAAGGACTCAAGCCCATGTCAGGTGCGCCGCACGATCACGACGAGCATGATTTAGCTCTGCCGTCGGACAGTGTTCGGGAGATCACACCTGCAACTACTCCGGCCTTCAATCCGGATCAAATTGCGCCATCCGAGGATGGGCAGATAGACCCCGCCATGGAGGCCGGATACTGACTTCACCCCTTACGAGAGCCGTGCTGCCGAACATCTGGATTCGTCTCCGGCCACGGACTCCGAGCCGCCTGCGTCCGTGCCTATCGAATTCGATTGGGCGCCGATCATGGAGTTCACCTCCGGGGATATCTTTCAGCACTCACCTTTCGGCGACGTGCTAAATTCTTTAAGGTCTCTCTCCTTGTCAGGAGAACCTTGGCCGAACTATGTCTGGCTAGAATGGGATGCGGACGATGAAGAAATTCGCTCCCCACCCACCACCCACTTAGTAGCCACTGTCGACGATTTAACTGACATGCTCGACTTCGACCCCGAAGACATCGATAGTATGGACGACGATGTAGGAGACCAACAGGAACCACCGCCCACAGGGCGATGGACCACCACCTCATCATATGATATATACATTGTGGACACCCCCAAAGAAGGCAATGGCGATGAGATAGCGGAGGATGACCCCTCCAAGAAGCAACCCAAGCACCGACGTCAGCGGCGCCGCTCTAAGTCCCGCCACAGCAAAAGTAGTGATACCGGCACAAGAGACAATAACACTCCAGATAGTGTCAAAGACGACAACAATCCCCTCCAGCGTGATTTAGAGCGGGAGGGTGAACAAGCTAGCCCTCCAGAGCGGGAAGCAGCTGGAGAATCGAAGGAGGACAATTACATGCCTCTCTCCGAAGACGAGGTGAGCCTCGGCGACGAAGAATTTATCGTGCCTGAGGATCCCTACGAGCAGGAGTGCTTCAAGCACCGGCTTATGGCCACAGCAAATAGCTTGAAGAAAAATCAACAACATCTTCAAGCTGATCAAGATCTGCTAGCAGACAGATGGACCGAAGTCCTTGCGGCCGAGGAATACGAACTCGAGCGCCCCTCCAAGAGTTACCCAATGTAACACCCTCGATGCGGCTATATCTCCTACGTGTCGAAGCACGACTTAGAGGCATAACCGCATTCAAAGCAATGTCGCAAGTGAGGTAATCTTCACACAACCCATGTAATACATAAGGGAAAAAGATACATAGTTGGCTTACAATCGCCACTTCACACAATTACATGAATAAAGCATTACATCAACCAAGTACAATCAGGGCCCGACTACGGAGCCAAAATAAAAGAAGAACCCCAAATGCGACAAGGTCCCCGATCGACCCCAAGTGGGCTCCACTACTGATCAACTAGAACAAAACAATACAAAGGACAAGATCTTCATCGAGCTCCTCCTGAGCTTGGTTGCATCATCTGCACGTACTCATCGGCACCTGCAAGCTGGTTTTGGAAGTATCTGTGAGCCACAGGGACTCAGCAATCTCGCACCCTCGCGATCAAGACTATTTAAGCTTATGGGTAAGGTAAAAGTATGAGGTGGAGCTGCAGCAAGCGACTAGCATATATGGTGGCTAACATACGCAAATGAGAGCGAGAAGAGAAGGCAAAGCACGGTCGATGAAACTATGATCAAGAAGTGATCCTAAACAACCTACGTCAAACATAACTCCAACACCGTGTTCACTTCCCGGACTCCGCCGGAAAGAGACCATCACGGTTACACACGCGGTTGATTCATTTTAATTAAGTTAAGGTTCAAGTTATCAACAACCGGACATTAACAAATTCCCATCTTCCCATAACTGCGGGCACGGTTTTCGAAAGTACAAATCCCTGCAGGGGTGTACCAACTTAGCCCATCACAAGCTCTCACGGTCAACGAAGGAATAGACCTCCTCCCGAGACATTCCGATTAGACTCGGTATCCCGGTACAACAAGACATTTCGACAGGGTAAAACTAAACCAGCAACATTGCCCGAATGTGCCGACAAATCCCGATAGGAGCTGCACATATCTCTTTCTCAGGGCACACTCAGATTGTCCTAGGTACGGGTAGGCCAGCCCAGAGTTGCCCCTGGTGGTCACCGGCAGCTGACAGGTTGGACCAACACTCAGAGGACCACTGGCCCCGGAGGGGGGGGGGGTAAAATAATGATGACCGTTGAGTTCGCGAAACCCAAGGGAAAAAAGGCTAGGTGGCGAATGGTAAAACCAATGTTGGGCATTGCTAGAAGAGCTTTACTTAAGGCGAACTGTCAAGGGGTTCCCATTATAGCCCAATTGCGTAAGGAACGCAAAATCCGGGAACATAACACCGATATGACGGAAACTAGGGCGGCAAGAGTGGAACAAAACACCAGGCATAAGGCCGAGCCTTCCACCCTTTACCAAGTATATAGATGCATTAATTAAATAAGATATATAGTGATATCCCAACAAGTTAACATGTTCCAACAAGGAACAACATCTCCATGTTCCAACAAGGAACAAACTTCAATCTTCACCTGCAACTAACAACGCTATAAGAGGGGCTGAGCAAAGCGGTAACATAGCCAATCAACGGTTTGCTAGGACAAGGTGGGTTAGAGGCTTGGTTCAACAATATAGGAGGCATGATAAGCAAGTGGTAGGTATCGCAGCATAGGCATAGCAAAAGAGCGAGCAACTAAGCAAGCAAAGATAGAAGTGATTTCAAGGGTATAATCATCTTGCCTGAAATCCCGCAAGGAAGAAGAACGAGTCCATGAAGAAGACAAACGGATGTAGTCGAACGAATCCTCACAACACGACGTTAACGGAACCAACCCGAAGAAGCAAACACCGGAAAAGAAGCACACAACATAGTAAACAACCAACACATGAACATGGTATGATGCAGAATCAAGTATGATGCATGTCCGGTTTAATGAAACATGGCATGGCAAAATGCACAAACAACACTACAAGTTAAGTGGAGCTCAATATGCAACGAGTTGCATATTGACGAAAAACCACATGACTTATTTAGTTCTCTCTCGTTTATGTACCCAACAAGATTAAATGTTGTTAAACATGGCAAGAGGGTGAAGCAAATGAAAACTACCTATCTAGGCAAGTTTAAATGGGGCCGGAATCATCAAACAACAATTCCAGTAAATCCCCATATGCATTTAGTAATTTGGTGCAACAACAATTTTTAAACATTTAAATGTTATTATCATGACGCGCATGACATGTTCAAGTTTATGCAATTTTTATTAAAAGTTGACAAGAGCATTAGGAAGCATTTGTCACCCTAGTAGAAAGAAAGGGGTGCCACGGCGAAGATAACGAAACGGTGCCACAGCAACATTCCGGATGATCCGACAACTCACGGAGATACCGGTGCAAAAGGAAAAGTGACGGGAGCGTGACATGCGAGGGAAAGATCCAATGGTCACGGGAGGATACAACATCCAAACATGCATCTCAAACTACACATGCATTCGTCCACGGGTCATCGTCTCGGCGGTTATACCTTACAAGGGAGCATTCTCCGAGTGGTTCGAGTTCGTAGAGGAAGTAGTTGTTCTCGCGACGGTAGTGGAAGTAGGGGTACATGACGAAGGTAGAGGTACTGGCGACGGTAGTGGTGCACATTTCTTGTCAAAATTACAACAACGGTAGTGGTACTTGGTGAATCCCGAAATGGTCTTGGCGTCTACGCGCGTAGTGGTACACATTGGAGACATACACGTTCCGTAGATGAACTTGGCGTAATCGTGCGGTAGGGGTACACGCGTCGAAGGGGTACTTGGCGGGTCCGAGGTCTCCGGTCGTAGTGGTACTTGTCGGTCTCGGTCGGGCGGCAAAACGTAGTAGAACTTGAGGTGGTCCTGACAATCCCAAAAATGCTCCTGCTCGAGGAGGTCTCTGTCTTGGTCTTCACCGGTCGTGGTACTTGGCGAAAGGGATCCACGAATGTGATAGTCCTTGGACTTGAGGCTTCGTGCTCGGAGATGGTCTTGGCCTTGGCAGTGATTCGCATAGGGGCCTTGCGGAGACAACCCAGCGAAGGCATGCTGCGATCGAAAGGGCATGGGTCTTCCGCCCGCAAGGAACAGAACATGGAGGCGACTACGGCTGATGCGACCGAGAAGAACAGCCAACACGGCCAAAGTGGCCATGGTGGATATGAACGAGATGGGCCAGGAGGTGATGCAGGGGGTCGGACGTCGCGAACAACGTTACAACGAGGCACGAGGAGAAGCAACGGGGATGGACAGAGGAGATGGGCTCGCTGTTGGTGTCGTTGGTGGTTCTCCGGCAACGAGGTGCACCGGGGCGGCGCTGCTGCCAATTGCTGGCGCTAGTCGGCGGTGGCGACCGGTAGAGGAAGGGGTCACCGGAGGCGTCGTTGGCGCAGCACGGAGGGAGATGCGGGCGCCACAGCAGTACGACGAGGAGGTCGGAGACGCGAGGGCGAGGTGTGCGGCACTCCGGTGGCTTTGGTCGTCAGTGGGGTAGGTGGCGCTCGGCGTCCCCGGCAATGCGGCGGCCTCCTGGCGATGCGGCAGCTTCCTGGCGATTGTGGAAGAGAGCAGGGGACGAGGTCGTGCAGAGGAGCGAGAGGGAGGAGGAGGGAGGCGAGCGAGGGGATCAGGCTCGAGGGAGAGAGAGGTCTCGAGCGCGGTGCTGTCCTTCTGCGTGCTTCGACGCTAGGAGAACGTGAGGGATCGAGAGGGAGAAGGTTTCTCTGGAGCGATGCTAGAAGGAAAAAGAGGGATCAATCCTCTCCTGGCGGCACGAGGTGGAGATGGGGTGAGGTGCAGGAGCTGGGCTTTGGGCCATCTAGGGTTAGGAGAGATAGGGCGAGGTAGGCCGGGCCTTAGGAGAGGGATGGGCCGGCGCTGGCTGAGCTAATGGGCCGGCCGGGTGGCCGAAGCCCAGGTAGCTACTGCTGCTGCTTTTCTATTTCTTCAGACAGAAATACAAAAAGGAAAAGCAGGGGGAAAAGGAGAGGAGCTAGAGAAATATAAAAATATATTCATGATCCTGAAAATGTGCTCTATTGAACAAAATTGGTTTGGAGATTTTAAAGGAAATAAAAATAATTCAAGTTTGAATTAAATTCAAACTTGAACCATTTTAAACCCTAACCAAAACAATTTCGAAGGAGATGAAATTTGACAGAGAGGCTAGGTGCATGGTGTTAGAATATTGAGGCAAAGATGAACATTAAAAGAGAAGGGAACGTGACACTTGCCAAAAGAAGGAAGTAGAGGGAAGGAGAAGGTGATGAAGCAAGATTCATGCATGGAACATGCAACAACTTAATATGTATGAAAAACACACAATGCACATGATGACATGATGAAATGCAACATGATGCAATGATGAATGCAAAGAACCAAACAAATCACACGACGAAACCCGGAAACCACGGAAGGCATCTGAAGCTCCGGTCTCGGGGCGTTACAACACTCCACCACTACGAGAGGATCTCGTCCCGAGATCTAGAGTAGCACCGGAGGGAAAAAACGGAAGAGAAATAGAAGAGGTAAAACTAAGTTGCTCCTTTGACAAACAAGTGAGACCAAAGAACCTTGAAAAGGTTAAGCCATTTCGAGAAAAAGAATAACGGAGATGACAAATTTGAAAACACTCCACTAGAAAAGAGGGACAAAGAACATTGCGAAAAACCTTGAGGTTGAAGGGCAAGATGTATATTGAAACCACTCCGGTTAAAACAAGATAGAGAAGGATTAAGAATGATATAATTTGAGCAGCACTCCGTCTGAGAAGGGAGGCAAAACTTGGCAGAATGGGAAAAATTCGAAAAGCAGGCACGACACTCCGGTTAAAAGGATAAGGACGAAAAGAACATGATCCTGACAAAACAAGAAGATGGGTTGCAGAGAGCAACAACACAATGCCTCCGGAACGAAAGAGTAGAGTAAAGATAATTGAGACAAACGAATGTAGAAGACAATGCCAACTTCTGCTACAAAAGAGCCTGAAAAGGCATCTTTAGGAGAAGGGTTGAACAGAGTTGTTGGAAAACCAACAACGAAAATAATAAGCTTGATATGGTCTTATGGAATACAACTCAAATTATGAGGTGACAGCCTGCCACTCACGGAAAATGAATTGGAATGAACAAGGAGACGAGAACGCTATTTCACCGGGTGGATAAATGAAGAACTTGGGTTACTTATAATCACCATAATTAGCAACACTCCTTAGGGAAGGCTTTAAGGTGAAATATAACCCAAGATAACTCCAATGACGAGATTAATGGATTTAAAACATCTCATTCTTAACAACATGTCAATCATGAAACATGAACTCAAATTGTCAAGAATGACATAATACCACCTCCAATGACACGGAAGAAATAATTGCACTCCGAATTACAATATGAAGAAAAGCTTGAGCTTCTTAGGAAAGAATCTCGACGAAAAAGTTGGAGAAGGAATTAAATCCTTGATGGACCATTATGTAGAACCTCCATGAAGAACTCCGTTAAACAAAAGAATGATCAAACGGAAAGAAAGGGTAGTTGAAAACACAAGGTGGAGCCTTGTAAAGATTTAGATAGATCTCCGTGATTACATAGTTGAAAGAGGTTGGAACCCCGTGAAAAAGATAAAATGAAACAAATGAAACCGAGAATTTGAAGGGCCTCCGGAATAAAGAATTAATCATTAGGATGAAACAAGAATAAGAATTATATTATGCTTATCATTCACCAATTTAAATTGATGACAAGCAACAGATTGCATACAACTTATTCTCGTAGCAACGATTAAGAGAGATATAACATAAACTTGGGAAGGTCTTCAATGAACCACCGGTAGGAATTTGAAATGAACGAAAATAAATAAGGAAACACCGGGTAAAATTTCAAATGAACGAAGATGCTTGAGAGAATGTAGAGACAAGAGAACAAAAGGATCATGAACTGATTAGAGATCACTTGAACGATGCACCGGTAGGATTGGAGAATGATAACTGAAAGCTGAGAATGAATACTTCTGAGATGATGGGCTCCGGATAAAACAAACTGAAATACTCTTGAAATGCTCCGGATAGGTGAAAGAATACTCACGATCAAAACAATTACGAGAGGATGGCAACAAGCTAGAATCACGAATCTTTGAGAGAGCGGATAAGATTGAAGAGAAACTCTTCTTCGGTATTCAAGTGTTGAGAATGACAAAGAGAAACACCACCAAAATCGTTGAAATACTCCGGGATGACGAATAGAAAGGTTGATCCAACGATGAAAAGAATTTGAAAGATCTTGGAAAAAGACATTTGATTGATGATAATCCATTCTTACGTCAAACTTTAGAAAAGAATTTGAGAATAACTCCGGAAAAATTTAGAGAAGTCAGGTAAGATCCTGGGAAAAAGACCTATGGGTTAGGGCCCACTCAAAAGAAAACACCATTGATATGATTACTTGAAAAAAAGGAGATAGCACCGGTTGAATTAGAAGACTTGAATAAGATAACATTCACGAAAGATCTTGAATGAAAGCAGAGTGGAAAACACTAATCTTTGAGATATCTTGAGCACTCCGGAACAATTGAATAGGGAGAAATGACTGAATATAGGGTGCACCGGCAAGAAAAACATTAGAAACGAGGGAAAAAGGATATGATCAACACCAAAAGGTTGATTTGAAACCGCCGGAGAAGAGAAGAAACAAAGAATGATAACTTGAAGCTCTGTTAGGATCTTCATGAGAATCACCGGATAAAATATTGACGGAAAAGGATGGAGAGACTTCACAAGAATAAAAGGTTACTTGATTAAGAATTACGAGTCCTCGAGGAACAAGGGTGGGAGGGTGGGAAAACAAAGACAACTTGGGATGGATGAACGAACACCATTGAGAAAGCTGAGATTGGATCTTGCGAATGTTGAAATGTTCGGATCCACTTGAAGAGAAACACACCGGTGAAAAGGATTGACATGACAAACTCGATGATCGAGAAGGGTTGGTATTCACATAGAAATATGAGAACACCACTTGGAAAAGGTATGGAATCAACATTTGACTTCGAAGCAACTCAAATACCACAACTCAAAACAAAACAAAGGATTGGCTTGCAAAATAAGCCGAAACAAACATATGACTGAGATTTCGTCCGAAGTTTTCGTGGTGGGGCCTACACGGGCTCGATCGTACAGCACCATCATGTACAAGGCAGTGCACATGACATACGAAGCGTCCCCGAGTCGGCATAGACAAGGACTCTTTAAGACACACCGAGACCACTGTAAAACCGATCGTGAATAGGCGGACCACTAGACGTCGAACCCCAATTTCATATCATATATCCGTCGGAAAGATATCCTAAGAGCTACTTGAATTCCCACCTATGAAACTCCCGAAATTTTACGGTTATGCAATCAGGTGTTGGGGATACAGGGGAAGCATAATATCTCACCCAAACTAGCAAATCCTACATCCAGCTATATCCATCCTTCAACACATAACCAAGAAACCTTCGGAAATCATCTACCTCAACCTTCGAAAAGCATTCGTTATACAAGTTATGGCAATACTCCCGAACTCCCGCCCCAGTACTGGGTGGCGTCGAGGTTATCTCACCAACGAACTGCATAAAAGAGATTTTCGATGTCGGCGTACTAAACTCAGGTATTCCAGAACTGCAACGATAAAATTATGACGACAACACCTCAGAGCTCAACTCCCCGGGACACTTCCACAAAACCCCTGACAGGAGGCACCAAGACAATGTTCTCGTCATAAAACCATCGGAACGATTCCAAGATACCCGCGTGATCATAAAAAAAATTTAGTGAAATTTGAGAAGAGAAGAGTCAAAACTCTACGTCAAGATGCCTTACCAGACCGATGGGGAGACTGGGAAGTAAAAAGAATCCCTAAACTCTCCGATATATAATTCCTAAATGACTCAAAACATTTTTCTAGACTCAACTCGACCGCTAATTCGATCAAGCAGTGGGGGCTCCTAAGGTCGGGGAAGGCTCTGATTACCAACTTGTAACGACCTCGATGCGACTATATCTCCTACGTGTCGAAGCACGACTTAGAGGCATAATCGCATTGAAAGCAATGTCGCAAGTGAGGTAATTTTCACACAACCCATGTAATACATAAGGGAAAAAGATACATAGTTGGCTTACAACCGCCACTTCACACAATTACATGAATAAAGCATTACATCAACCAAGTACAATCAGGGCCCGACTATGGAGCCAAAATAAAAGAAGAACCCCAAATGCGACAAGGTCCCCGATCGACCCCAACTGGGCTCCACTACTGATCAACTAGAACAAAACAACACAAAGGACAAGATTTTCATCGAGCTCCTCCTGAGCTTGGTTACGTCATCTGCACAGACTCATCGGCACCTGCAAGCTGGTTTGGGAAGTATCTGTGAGCCACAGGGACTCAGCAATCTCGCACCCTCACGATCAAGACTATTTAAGCTTATGGGTAAGGTAAAAGTATGAGGTGGAGCTGCAGCAAGCGACTAGCATATATGGTGGCTAACATACACAAATGAGAGCGAGAAGAGAAGGCAAAGCACGGTCGATGAAACTATGATCAAGAAGTGATGCTAAACAACCTACGTCAAACATAACTCCAACACCGTGTTCACTTCCCGGACTCCGCCGGAAAGATACCATCACGGTTACACACGCGGTTGATTCATTTTAATTAAGTTAAGGTTCAAGTTATCTACAACCGGACATTAACAAATTCCCATCTGCCCATAACCGCGGGCACGACTTTTGAAAGTTCAATTCCCTGCAGGGGTGTCCCAACTTAGCCCATCACAAGCTCTCACGGTCAACGAAGGAATAGACCTCCTCCCGAGACATTCCGATCAGACTCGGTATCCCGGTACAACAAGACATTTCGACAGGGTAAAACTAAACTAGCAACACCGCCCGAATGTGCCGACAAATCCTGATAGGAGCTGCACATATCTCTTTCTCAGGGCACACTCAGATTGTCCCTGGTGGTCACCGGCAGCTGACAGGTTGGACCAACACTCAGAGGACCACTGGCCCCGGGGGGGGGGGGTAAAATAATGATGACCCTTGAGTCCGCGAAACCCAAGGGAAAAAAGGCTAGGTGGCGAATGGTAAAACCAATGTTGGGCATTGCTGGAAGAGCTTTACTTAAGGCGAACTGTCAAGGGGTTCCCATTATAGCCCAACCGCGTAAGGAACGCAAAATCCGGGAATATAACACCGATATGACGGAAACTAGGGCAGCAAGAGTGGAACAAAACACCAGGCATAAGGCCGAGCCTTCCACCCTTTACCAAGTATATAGATGCATTAATTAAATAAGATATATAGTGATATCCCAACAAGTAAACATGTTCCAACAAGGAACAACATCTCCATGTTCCAACAAGGAACAAACTTCAATCTTCACCTGCAACTAACAACACTATAAGAAGGGCTGAGCAAAGCGGTAACATAGCCAATCAACGGTTTGCTAGGACAAGGTGGGTTAGAGGCTTGGTTCAACAATATAGGAGGCATGATAAGCAAGTGGTAGGTATCGCAGCATAGGCATAGCAAAAGAGCGAGCAACTAAGCAAGTAAAGATAGAAGTGATTTCGAGGGTATAATCATCTTGCCTGATATCCCGCAAGGAAGAAGAACGAGTCCATGAAGAAGACAAACGGATGTAGTCAAACGAATCCTCACAACACGACGTTAACGGAACCAACCCGAAGAAGCAAACACCGGAAAAGAAGCACACAACATAGTAAACAACCAACACATGAACATGGTATGATGCATGTCCGGTTTAATGAAACATGGCATGGCAAAATGCACAAACAACACTACAAGTTAAGTGGAGCTCAATATGCAACGCGTTGCATATTGACGAAAAACCACATGACTTATTTAGTTCTCTCTCGTTTATGTACCCAACAGGATTAAATGTTGTTAAACATGGCAAGAGGGTGAAGCAAATGAAAACTACCTATCTAGGCAAGTTTAAATGGGGCCGGAATCATCAAACAACAATTCCGGTAAATCCCCATATGCATTTAGTAATTTGGTGCAACAACAATTTTTAAACATTTAAATGTTATTATCATGATGCGCATGACATGTTCAAGTTTATGCAATTTTTATTAAAAGTTGACAAGAGCATTAGGAAGCATTTGTCACCGTAGTAGAAAGAAAAGGGTGCCACGGCGACGATAACGAAACGGTGCCACGGCAACATTCCGGATGATCCGACAACTCACAGAGATACCGGTGCAAAAGGAAAAGTGACGGGAGCGTGACATGCGATAGAAGGTGGGGTGATCCCGGCAACCGTGTTCCCACAGGTCGACGACGGTGAAAAGCGAGGGAAACATCCAACGATCACAGGAGGATACAACATCCAAACATGCATCTCAAACTACACATGCATTCGTCCACGGGTCATCGTCTCGGCGGTTATACCTTACAAGGGAGCATTCTCCGAGCGGTTCGAGTTCGTAGAGGAAGTAGTTGTTCTTGCGATGGTAGTGGAAGTAGGGGTACATGACGACAGTAGATGTACTGGCGACAGTAGTGGTACACATTTCTTGTCAAAATTACAACGGTTGTAGTGGTACTTGGTGAATCCCGAAACGGTCTTGGCGTCTACGCGCGTAGTGGTACACATTGGAGACATACACGTTCCGTAGATGAACTTGGCGTAACCGTGCGGTAGGGGTACACGCGTCGAAGGGGTACTTGGCGGGTCCGAGGTCTCCGGTCGTAGTGGTACTTGTCGGTCTCGGTCGGGCAGCAAAACGTAGTCGAACTTGAGGTGGTCCTGACAATCCCAAAAATGCTCTTGCTCGAGGAGGTCTCTGTCTTGGTCTTCTTGGTCTTCACCGGTCGTGGTACTTGGCGAAAGGGATCCACGAATGTGATAGTCCTTGGACTTGAGGCTTCGTGCTCGGAGATGGTCTTGGCCTTGGCAGTGATTCGCAAAGGGGCCTTGCGGAGACAACCCAGCGAAGGCATGCTGCGATCGAAAGGGCATGGGTCTTCCGCCCGCAAGGAACAGAACATGGAGGCGACTACGGCTGATGCGACCGAGCAGAACAGCCAGCAAGGCCAAAGTGGCCATGGTGGATATGAACGAGATGGGCCAGGAGGTGATGCAGGGGGTCGGATGTCGCGGACAATGTTAGAACGAGGCACGAGGAGAAGCAACAAGGATGGACAGAGGAGATGGGCTCGCTGTTGGTGTCGTTGGTGGTTCTCCGGCAACGAGGTGCACCGGGGCGGCGCTACTACCAATTGCTGGCGCTAGTCGGCGGCGGCGACCGGTAGAGGAAGGGGTCACCGGAGGCATCGTTGGCGCAGCACGGCGGGAGATGCGGGCGCCACAGCAGTACGACGAGGAGGTCGGAGACGCGAGGGCGAGGTGTGCGGCACTCCGGTGGCTTTGGTCGTCTGTGGGGTAGGTGGCGCTCGGCGTCCCCGGCGATGCGGCGGCCTCTTGGCGATGCGGCAGCTTCCTGGCGATTTTGGAAGAGAGCAGGGGACGAGGTCGTGCAGAGGAGCGAGAGGGAGGAGGAGGGAGAGAGAGGTCTCGAGCGCGGCGCTGTCCTTCTGCGTGCTTCGACGCTAGGAGAACGCGAGGGATCGAGAGGGAGAAGGTTTCTCTGGAGCGATGCAAGAAGGAAAAAGAGGGGTCAATCCTCTCCTGGCGGCGCGAGGTGGAGATGGGGTGAGGTGCAGGAGCTGGGCTTTGGGCCATCTAGGGTTAGGAGAGATAGGGCGAGGGAGGCCGGGCCTTAGGAGAGGGATGGGCCGGCGCTGGCTGAGCTAATGGGCCGGCCGGGTGGCCGAAGCCCAGGTAGCTGCTGCTGCTGCTTTTCTATTTCTTCAGACAGAAATACAAAAAGGAAAAGCAGGGAAAAGGAGAGGAGCTAGAGAAATATAAAAATATATTCATGATCCTGAAAATGTGCTCTATTGAACAAAATTGGTTTGGAGATTTTAAAGGAAATAAAAATAATTCAAGTTTGAATTAAATTCAAACTTGAACCATTTTAAACCCTAACCAAAACAATTTCGAAAGAGATGAAATATGACAGAGAGGCTAGGTGCATGGTGTTAGAATATTGAGGCAAAGATGAACATTAAAAGAGAAGGGTACGTGACACTTGCCGAAAGAAGGAAGTAGAGGGAAGGAGAAGGTGATGAAGCAAGATTCATGCATGGAACATACAACAACTTAATATGTATGAAAAACACACAATGCACATGATGACATGATGAAATGCAACATGATGCAATGATGAATGCAAAGAACCAAACAAATCACACGACGAAACCCGGAAACCACGGAAGGCATCTGAAGCTCCGGTCTCGGGGCGTTACACCCAAAGCGCAGGTTGCTACCTCACCTCAAGGAGGAAGCATTGAAACCTACATCACCAGTGTATGATGTGGCTGACCGGCCACCTCGTGGCCGAGCCAGAGAGGCGTTTCAGCCTAAAGTTCAGTCTGCACCCCGCCGCCACTCAAACAAAAATACCAAGGCCCAGGGCAACACACGGGACCTGCGAGACGTATTGGACAGCAGGGCAAAACATGCAAGGTCGATATACGGGTCATGGGGGCGTGAGCCAACGCGGGATGATGACCGTCACGCCGGATACACTAAAAGGAAATCCGGCCGGGCCGAATGCAATAGACAAGACTCATATGAACTGCGTCGTGATATAGCCCGGCACAGAGGCGCCGCACACCCCCTATGCTTCACTGATGAAGTTATGGATCATGAATTCCCGGAGGGTTTTAAACCCATAAATATCGAATCGTATGATGGTACAACAGATCCCGCTGTATGGATTAAGGATTTCCTCCTTCACATCCAAATGGCTCGCGGTGATGGTCTGCATGCCATCAAGTACCTCCCACTAAAACTCAAAGGACCAGCTTGGTATTGGCTGAATAGCTTGCTAGCATACTCCGTCAGCAGTTGGGAGGATTTGGAAGACACATTCCTTGACAACTTCCAGGGTACTTATGTGCGACCACCGGATGCTGATGACTTGAGCCATATAACTCAGCAGCCAGGGGAATCGGCCAGGCAATTTTGTACACGGTTCCTAACTAAGAAAAACCAAATTGTCGACTGTCCGGATGCAGAGGCCTTAGCGGCATTCAAGCATAACATCTGTGACGAGTTGCTCGCCCGGCACCTCGGCCAGGAGAAGCCGAAGTCTATGACAGCCCTCACGACACTCATGACCCGCTTTTGCGCGGGCGAAGATAGCTGGCTGGCTCGCAGCAACAACACATCAAGGAATCCGGGCACCTCGGATACCAAAGATGCCAACGGCAGACCACATCATAACAGACAAAAGCGCCGCAACAACGGCGATAACACCGATGATACGGCAGTCAATGCCGGATTCAGAGGCTCTAGATCCGGTCAGCGGAAAAAGGCATTCAAAAGAAGTACTCCGGGCCTGTCCAGTTTGGATCGCATACTTGATCGCTCGTGTCAAATCCATGACACCCCCGATAAGCCAGCCAATCACACCAACAGAGAATGCTGGGTGTTCAAGCAGGCCGGCAAGTTGAATGCCGAAAACAAGGACAAGGGGCTGCATAGTGATGATGAGGAGGAGCCCCGGCCGCCGAACATGGGAGGACAGAAGAGGTTCCCCCCACAAGTGAAGACGGTGAACATGATATACGCAACCCACATTTCCAAGAGAGAACGGAAGCGTGCACTAAGGGACATCTACGCGATGGAGCCCGTTGCCCCAAAGTTCAACCCATGGTCCGCTTGTCCGATCACCTTCGATCGCAGGGACCACCCCACTAGTATCCGTCATGGCGGATCCGCCGCACTGGTCCTAGACCCCATCATCGACGGATTTCACCTCACTCGAGTCCTTATGGACGGCGGCAGCAGCCTGAACCTGCTCTATCAGGATCCAATGCGCAAAATGGGTATAGATCCCTCGAGGATCAAACCCACCAAAACCACCTTTAAGGGCGTGATCCCAGGTGTAGAGGCCCATTGCACGGGCTCAAACACACTGGAAGTGGTCTTCGGATCTCCGGACAAACTTCCGAATCGAGGAGTTAATCTTCGATATCGTCCCATTCCGCAGTGGCTATCACGCACTGCTCGGGCGAACCGCATTTGCAAAATCCAATGTGGTACCGCATTACGCATACCTCAAGCTCAAGATGCCAGGACCTAGGGGGGTCATAACAGCCAATGGAAATACAGAACGCTCGCTCCGCACGGAGGAGCACACTGCGGCCCTCGCAGCAGAAGCACAAAGCAGCCTTCTAAGGCAAACCGCCAATTCGGCGATACAGCCTCCGGACACCGTCAAACGAGTCCGGAGTAACCTGCAACAGGATCGCCTGGCACGTTCAGAGCTCGCCTAGCAATTCGGCCCCCGTCCTAGTCCCATTCAAGTGACGAAATCCGTGCCGCGCGTACATAATTACGCAGTGAAAATACCATGGGCATAGGCGGGGGCACGATCAGGGCACGTCCCGCAATGCGTCTTAACCGCCCTAGGGGCTGCATACCTTTATAATTTTTTCTCTTTCAGGACCTTACTCTCTGGAAGCCCTTTCCGGCAGTAGGATTGCCGGACACATTACGGGAAGGAACAACCAAGGAGGCAAGAAACTAAGATGTACAAGGGAACCCCCAGGTGGTCTCTAATAATAATCGATATACCTGCTTTTTACTGTCCTTACGCAGCTTGCCCTTGGATAGGACATGTCAAATAGTCCTATTTTTTGCTTACTGCACTACTTGTATCAGTACGCTTCGACGTATTATTTAAATAACAATGCATATCATTAGTCTATTATAGCATTATCCATCCCTTTTTTCTTATATGTTCATTTACAACAACTTGCACCCATACATTCTGGAACGGTCAGTACGCCAGGGGCTTTCGTTTACCCCATAATACGGCGTGAGAAGTCCGAACACTTTCGACAGTGCGGCACCCCGAACTTATAGCATTATATGCATCAACTCCGAATCATGTCTTGTGTCAATAGTTGGGTTTTCCCGGCTCCCATGTTTTGGTACCTTACGTTCCGCTATATCGGCTAAGGTAGCGCTGGGAGAACTACTGCGATTGTGTCCCGGTACTTCCGGACGAGCACCTTAGTAGAGAAAGCCGAAAACTGACTGTCATGATAAGGCGAGAGCTGGTCGCTGTTCGGGAGGTCTCAAGTCCTTAAAGACTTTTTCCGCTTCGGGCGAGGAGTCGGCCTTGCCCGACTTAGGCGTATATAGCACCCCAAATTCGGCCTTCCAAATTCTAGGGGCTTCGCCAAAATTTAAAATTGTAGACTTCTATGGGTAAGTGAGAGTGATAAAGCCTTATAGTCCGATTGTCTGGTTCGTTGTGCTAAACACCTCCCTCGAAGGACACAAAATTGGGAAAAGGTGTGCTCAGGTTTATCCCGAACACCCCAGTACTAGTTACATGGGGGCAGAAATCGACGACTGGCCAACTCTCAGATTTTATAAACGGCCGCACATAAGGTAATATTTTAAATTCAAAAAGCGTTGCATAGTGCAAATGAACTCGTTTCACATTACAGGATCACATTCAAAAATTACATCTCTAGCACATTCATTGAAAGTGCAACTATCCCTAGGTTGTTTTGGTAAGTCCTAACAACATATAGCTCATTGAGCTAGTGCTATTTCAAGATTAATATCTCAGGAAAGCTCAATGATTGGCATGGCATGGATGAGAAAAGTGGACCCCTCAAAATGCTAAGGACAAAGGATTGGCTCAAGTTCAAAGCTCAAGACTCTACATTTTCTATTTTAGTGATCCAAGATCACATTGAGTCTATAGGAAAAACCAATACTATCAAGGAGGGATGAGGTGTTGCTTAATGAGGTTCTTGCTCAAAATGCTTAGTGATATGATCCAAAACCCTCAGCTACTTTCTCACATCCACATATGACCTAAACAAAAAGTCAAACTCGGCCCCACCGATTTTTTCTATCCGGCGCCACCGAGTTTCAAATGTCTTAGCCACTGCCACAAACCCTAGGCAAATCGGTCTCACCGATAGGGATCTCGATCTCACCGAGATGGGGTTGTAATCTCTTGGTTTCCCTTCGTAACATTTTGGTCTCACCGAGAGGAGCGATCAGTCCCACCGAGATTGCAATGTAAACTCTCTGTTTTCCCTTCGTAACGTTTCGGTCTCACCGAAATGAGCGATCAGTCTCACCGAGTTTACTTGACCAACTCTCTGGTTAGCTTATTACCAAAATTGGACTCACTGAGTTTGTGTAATCGGTCTCACCGAGATTACATTATGCCCTACCTCTAATCATATCGGTCCTACCGAGTTGCATGTCGGTCCCACCGAAAACCCTAACGGTCACTAGCTTTGCTAAATCGGTCAGACCGAGTTTAACCATTCGGTCCCACCGAGTTTGGGAAGTTATGTGTAACGGTTAGATTTTGTGTGGAGGCTATAAATACCCCTCCACCTCCTCTTCATTCGTGGAGAGAGCCATCAGAACAAACCTACACTTCCAACCTATATTTTCTGAGAGAGAACCACCTACACTTGTGTTGAGACCAAGATATTCCATTCCTACCATATGAATCTTGATCTCTAGCCTTCCCCAAGTTGCTTTCCACTCAAATCTTCCTTCAACCAAATCCAAATCCTGTGAGAGAGAGTTGAGTTTTGGGGAGACTATCATTTGAAGCACAAGAGCAAGGAGTTCATCATCAACACACCATTTGTTTCTTCTTGGAGAGTGGTGTCTCCTAGATTGCCTAGGTGTCACTTGGGAGCCTTCGACAAGATTGTGGAGTTGAACCAAGGAGTTTGTAAGGGTAAGGAGATCGCCTACTTCGTGAATATCTACCGCTCGTGAGGCAAGTCCTTCGTGGGCGATGGCCATGGTGGGATAGACAAGGTTGCTTCTTCGTGGACCCTTCGTGGGTGGAGCCCTCCGTGGACTCGCGCAACCGTTACCCTTCGTGGGTTGAAGTCTCCATCAACGTGGATGTACGATAGCACCACCTATCGGAACCACGACAAAAACATCCGTGTCTCCAATTGCGTTTGAATCCTCCAAACCCTTCCCCTTACATTCTTGCAGGTTACATGCTTTACTTTCCGCTGCTCATATACTCTATGCATGCTTGCTTGAATTGCGTTAAGATTGCTTGACTTGTCCAAAGTTGCTAAAATCTACCTAGAACTAAAATTGGGAAAAGGCTAGATTTTTATTTGATCAAGTAGTCTAATCACCCCCCCTCTAGACATACTTTCGATCCTAGATTCATCCGCCACAAGGCAGGAACCCTTCGGGACACTATAATAATACATTTTGGGGCAACGATGCTCCTTGCCCTTCGGTGGCCCCTCCTTCACCAGCTTTACAGCGTCCAGCTTCGCCCCTTGCACCTTCGCCCGGGCAAAGGCCCAGCGCGCACCCTCGATGCAGACGGACCACTTTATGACTTCGAGCCATGGGCAGGCATCCACAAGCCGCCTCACTAGACCGAAGTAGCTGCTAGGCAGGGGATCGCCAGGCCACATTCAGATTATAAGACCCTTCATGGCCTGTTCGGCCGCCTTGTGAAGCTCGGCCAGTTGCTTCAGCTGGTCGCTCACGGACATTGGGTGTTCGGTAAGTCCAGCTCGGTGAGACCATAACAACTTTTCCGTTGACCTCCCCTCCTTAGCTCGGTAAAACTCTGCGGCACCCAGTACACTGCAGGGAAGATCTGCGAACGCTCCTAGAGATCTCCGAACTCGGGTAAGTAAAAGGGAAGTTTCCTTCACATGCTTGCTTTGCATAATGAATGCCTTACCCGCTGCTATCTTCTTCACCGCATCCATCTACTCGAGGGCCTTGTGGGCTTCAGCCTTGGTGCTCCGTATGCTTTCGAGCGCCTTCGCAAGCTCGGACTCTCGTGTCTTAGAGTCACGCTCCAATGACTCGTGTTTTTTGGCGAGACCCTCGAGCTCTTGCTTCACCTTGCCTACCCGGGCTTCTTGCTTTTCCCGCTCAATGCACTCCTTGGCCGCTTCATCTTCGGCCTCGGACATCGCCTTCTTCAGGGTCGCCACCTCGGTTGTGGCCCCTGGCAAATTCATGATGATCCTATTACTTTACAACCGAATTTCTTTTTAATGTATAGACAAGGTATTGCTTACCTTTCCTCTCCTCGAGCTGCCTCGTGGTAAGGCCGAGCTCGTCTTCGGACCGCTCAAGGTCCTGCTTCAGTGCAGCGACCTCCGCAGTACGTGCGGCAGCAGCCAGCAGTGAAGCCTGCATATGCACATAGGCATATTCTGATTAGACTCCTGAGTCACTATTTGATCCTCTATTAGGCCTTCCTTCGCGAACGCCAAAAAAAGCATCAGGGGCTACTGTCTATGCGGTAATATTTTCCTATATTTTGATTGCTTACCTCAAAGCCTGTTAGGAGGCTGGCACAAGCTTCGGTTAGTCCATTTTTGTCGGACTGACTTTCTCGATCACCGCACTCATGATAGTGCGGTGCTCATCGTCGATGGAAGCGCCGCGAAGCGCTTCCAGCAAGTTGTACGGTGCCTCTGGATGGACAGAGGCCACCAGCACAGGCGGATTGCCCCTTTTAACGGGGGATCGCCTGTCAGAGTCCGGAACCACCGAAGGTTCTGGTGCAGTGTTCGGCTAGGGGCCGAACTTGGAGCCCGTGGGAGTCTTGCTCCCTTTGCACCCAGGGTCCGGAAGGTCGCCTCGAGGCGCCCCCATGACTACTTCCCCTCGGCTTGGTGCCTTTCTAGACAACACCTCGACATTGTCCGTAGGGCAAGGGGTGGAGGCGGTCGGAAGTGAATCGCTATTCATATCCGACGAGTCCAAAGAACCGTCCGACAAAGATACGTCAAGACGGGCTCGGGACGGACTGCATAATCATATTCGGCATAAGGAGAACCAGTGCAATGAAACATACCATGAATTACTATGGTATCTGGATACTTACGACTTCGCCAGGGGCTTGTCCCTGGGTAACCACTCGTCGTCGCTGTAGGCGGCCGTTGTGGAGCAGTCCGGAAGGAGAGTCCTTCCCTTCTTGGACCCTTCGGCCACCCCGGTTGGGGCGGCTTTCCTTTTCTTATCTCCCCCGGCTCGGGGGGGGGGGGAGAACTTTTCTCTTCCTCCTCATTGTTTTCATGGGAGGAGTGTGCTTCAGAGTTATCAGACGATGAGTCCGATATAACCTTTTTCTGGGCCTTCTTCACCGGCACCTCGTAAGGCACCGGAACCATCATCTCCGTTAGGAGAGCATCTGCAGGATCTTCAGGCAGAGGGGCTGGACAATGGAGCTTCTCCACTGTCTCTACCCAGTCCTGTTAATGGCATGGAAGCTTCGATCCCGCACATGATTAAACTGGGGCAAATAAATATCCTGTGAGATATAAAAACTTACCGGATTGGCATCGCGCTTTGCGCTGAGTCCGCGGTCCTCGGTAAGGGGAGGAGGTACCTCGGCGCCGTTGAACAACACCTTCCAGACGTCCTTGTGCATCGTGTCGAAGAGCTCTCGCAGCGTCTGGTGCTTGGCCGGGTCGAACTCCCACAAATTGAATGCCCATCGTTGACACGGGAGGATCCGGCGGAAGAGCATGACCTGGACCATGTTGACGAGCTTGATTTTCTTCCTCATCATGTTATTGATGCAGGTCTGGAGTCCGGTCAGCTCTACCGACGAACCCCGGGACAGGCCCTTCTCTTTCCAGGAGGTGAGCCGTGTGGGGATTCCGGATCAAAATTCGGGGGCCGCCACCCAGTTGGTGTCACGCGGCTCGGTGATGTAGAACCACCCCGATTGCCACCCCTATATGGTCTCCTCATAGGAGCCTTCGAGCCAGGTGACGTTAGGTATTTTGCCTACCATGGAGCCTCCGCACTCCGCTTGCTGGCCGACCACCACCTTCGGTTTAACATTGAAGGTCTACAGCCACAGGTCAAAGTGGGGCCTGATGCAGAGGAAGGCCTCGCACATGACGATAAACGCCGAGATGTTGAGGATGAAATTGGGGGCCAGATCATGAAAATCCAGCCCATAGTAGAACATGATCCCGCGGACAAATGGGTGAAGGGGAAATCCCAGTCCACGGACAAAGTGGGTAAGGAAAACTACCCTCTCATGGGGTGCGGGCGTAGGGATGACCTGCCCCACATCTGGCAGCCGGTGCGCGATGTCCGCGGCCAAATATCCGGCTTCCCATAGCTTTGTGATGTGCTCCTCCGTGATGGAGGAGACCATCCACTTGCCTCCCGCTCCAGACATTCTTGGAGTGGTTTGAGAAGAAAGACGCGAACTTGGGCGCTGGATCTCGAGTGCGCGAGAATGGAGAAGCAAGGAGGAAGAAGGCGTGGGTAAAAAGGGCGAATCTTTGTCCCTTTATAAGGGCCAAGGAGGCGATGCGCCTCCCCACTTACCTGGTAAAATCGCTTATTCCCCGAACGCCGTAATTGATGGCACGGTTGGGTTACCCACACCCATATTGATGAGAATCCCGTGATAAGGGGACACGATCTCTGCTTCGACAAGACATGTCAAGAAACCCGCCTCACGATATGTGTAGTGCAGGTCGAGAAAAATGGTTCAAATAATGGCCGGGCCATGGCATGATGTCATCTTGACAAATGTGTCCGCACATTAGATTTGTGGAAATATTATTCTCTCTATGATGGTATGTGGAACTTGTTTTGCAGAGCCGGACACTATCCTTGTGTTCAAAATCTTCCATGGAGTATTCGGAGGAAGAACCCGCCTTGCAATGCTGAAGACAAATCTGCGCGCCGGACTCATCGTCATTGAAGCCTGGTTCAGGGGCTACTGAGGGAGTCCTGGATTAGGGGGTCTCTAGACAGCCGGACTATATCCTTTGGCCGGACTATTGGACTATGAAGATACAAGATTGAAGACTTCGTCCCGTGTCCGGATGGGACTTTCCTTGGCGTGGAAGGCAAGCTTGGCAATACGGATATGTAGATCTCCTCCCTTGTAACCGACTCTGTGTAACCCTAGCCCCCTCCGGTGTCTATATAAACCGGAGGGTTTAGTCCGTAGGACAACAACAATCATACCATAGGCTAGCTTCTAGGGTTTAGCCTCTACGATCTCGTGGTAGATCAACTCTTGTAATACTCATATCATCAAGATCAATCAAGCAGGACGTAGGGTATTACCTCCATCAAGAGGGCCCGAACCTGGGTAAACATCGTGTCCCCTGCCTCCTCTTACCATCCGCCTTAGACGCACAGTTCGGGACCCCCTACCCGAGATCCGCCGGTTTTGACACCGACAAGGTGTATTCTATTTCTCAGTCCTAAAGATATGCAAGAGGCAAAGAAATCTATGATAGAAAAGGTTATTAAAGCTGAAGATGTTAAGAATTTACCACCTATTGAAGAAATACATGGTCTTGATAACCCGACACATGTAGTAAAGGTAAATTCTCTCTATAGATTTGATGAAAGTGATATTCCTCATAATAAGTCTGCTAGCCAATGCTTGGATGAGTTTGATAATTTTATTGTTAAACAAGAAAACTTCAATGCCTATGTTGGTAAACAATTGAAACGTAATGCTTATATGATTGAACAATTGAGTGGTTATATGTTTAGAGTTAAAGGTGAACTTAAACTTATTAGTGAACATGCTTCTATCGTTACCACTCAAGTAGAACAAGTACTTAAAGCTCAGAATGATTTTCTCAATGAATTATATAATAAGAAAAATGAAAATGTTGTTAGAGTTGTGACTAGAGGGGGTAAAATGACCGAGGAACCTTTGAATCCTGAGGGCCATCCTAAGAGAATTGAGCAAGATTCTTAGAGAACTAATGTTGATGCTCCTAGTCCTTCTAAAAAGAAGAAAAAGAAAAATGATAGGACTTTGCATGCTTCTAGTGAACCTGTTGCTGACACACCTAAGAATCCTAATGATATTTCTATTTCTGATGCTGAAACACAATCTGGTAATGAACATGAACCTAGTGATAATATTAATGATGATGTTCATGTTGATGCTCAACCTAGCAATAATAATGATGTAGAGATTGAACCTGATGTTGATCTTGATAACCCACAATCAAAGAATCAACATTATGATAAGAGAGACTTCATTGCTATGAAGCACGGTAAAGAAAGAGAACCATGGGTTCAGAAACCCATGCCTTTTCCTCCTAAACCATCCAAGGAAAAGGATGATGAGGATTTTGAGCGCTTTGCTGAAATGATTAGACCTATCTTTTTGCGTATGCATTTGACTGATATGCTTAAAATGAATCCTTATGCTAAGTACATGAAAGATATTGTTACAAATAAAAGAAAGATACCGAAAGCTGAAATTTCCACCATGCTTGCTAATTATACTTTTAAGGGTGGAATACCAAAGAAACTAGGAGATCCCGGAGTACCAACTAGACCATGCTCCATTAAAAGAAACTATGTTAAAACTGCTTTATGTGATCTTGGAGCCGATGTTAGTGTTATGCCTCTCTCTTTATATCGTAGACTTGATTTGAATAAGTTGACACCTACTGAAATATCTTTGCAAATGGGTGATAAATCAACTGCTATACCTGTCGGTATTTGTGAGAATGTGCATGTTGTGGTTGCAAACGTCACTATTCTAACGGACTTTGTTATTCTTGATATTACCGAGGACGGTAGTATGTCGATTATCCTTGGTAGACCCTTTTTGAATACTGCAGGGGCTATTATTGATTGCAACAAAGGCAATATCACCTTTCATGCTAATGGTAATGAGCATACAATACATTTTTCGAGGAAACAACCTCAAGTCCAGAGTATCAATCTATTGGAAAAATTCCAACAATTACTATTGGAGGTTTTGAATTCCCTCTTCCTACTGTCAAGAAGAAATATGATATTCTTATTGTTGGGTATGTGCATATCCCCATTTAGGTAACCTACTGTTATTCGAAAATTCTCTAGTTTCATGTTATTCGGAAAGAGTTTGTTAATAAGACTTGATCAACCTTGTTAGTGGATTCATTTTGATGAGCACGAGATGGATGAAGTTAGAAAGCTCAACACTCTGTACTCTCCTTTTACTTTCTGTTATTTAGATTAAATAAAGCAAAAATAGTATTTTTTTATCTGTTTTCTGAATTATCCTTGCAATAGAAAAATACCCCAAAAATAAAAGTTCTCCAAATGCCCTGAAAATTTTATATGATTTTTGCTAGAATATTTAAGAATTATTGGCACTGAGAACACACCAGGGGGGCACACCACCTGGCCACCAGGGTCCAGGGCGCACCCACCCCCCCGGGACGCACCCCCTGCCTCGTGGACCCCACGTGGGCCCCTCCACTTATTCTTGCACCCACACACTTTGTCTTCCTTCCGAAAAAAATCATCCACCAGCTCAAACCCGAGTTCTAGCTCATCTTGCTGCCATTTTGATCTCCTTGTTCAAAGCTCCATTCACAAAACTGCTTTGGGGGATTGTTCTTCGGTATGTGACTCCTCCAATGGTCCAATTAGTTTTTGTTCTAGTGCTTTATTTATTGCAAATTTTTGCTGCTTAGGTGACCCTGCTCTTGAGCTTGCATGTCAAATTTATGTGGTCAAAAGTAGTTTTAATGCATGATATGGCCTCTAGGCACTTGTGGGAGTAGTTGCTATTAATCTTGTTAAGTTTGGCTCACTTTTTTTGAGTCACTAAAAATTTCAGAAATTTTTCAGAGGAAATGATGAACAGATTGTTGAGGGGCTCTTTGAGCCGAAGCTTGAAGGATAAGCAAAGTGAAGAGGATAAGAAGCCCAAATATAATCTCCCTCGCACTGCGGAGGTTCGATCGTGCGAATGGCCTTGTGATGAGTTCTTGAGAGCAGCCGGGATATATGAGGACTTTTATTATTTGGCTGAGAATGCAGGCCTCATCGACTTCCTCCATGACCAGCGCGAACAGTATCTCCTCCTCACTAATTTTTTCATGCAAATTTTTTACTTTCATGCTAAGAAATCACCACCTTCAGTGGAATTTCACTTATATGATGATGTTAAGGAGATGTCATTATACGATTTTTGTCGGGTCTGTAAGATACCCTTTGCGGGTAGCATAGAGGAACCACATCGTAATGATGTGGAGGGGTTTATTGATACGATTGATTTAGGGGAAATGAGGAAATTTCCAATGCAAGAATTACTAGCATACATTTTCCTGTTCTACGTTACTTTGCAATATTTGCTAGTAGATGCTTAATTGGTCGCGGGAACAGTGGAAATCTCTGTGCTCCTAATATTGTTTTTTTTGTGCCATGCTTTGTTTCGTGAAACCACTTTCAGTTTAGGCGCTATTGTTGCTAAACGATTAAATCTGAACCGTACAACGGACCCCATCTTTGGAGGCATCTTTGTTTCACACCTTGTTGAACACTTTGGGATACCTATTAGGCATTATGAGAATGAGGAAAAGTTGCTGCCTCCTATTTTTCTAGATTATAAGAGTATGGTAGCACATGATTTTATTGTTAAGGATAAGAAGAAGATGCTTAAGTATAAATTGACATTTGATAAAAACTACTATGAGATTATTACCTTGCCTGCGTCCTCTTTGTTTAACATATTTTCACGCACGTACCTCGTTTTGCCGGAGACCGTTCATGCATACTGGAGCCTGACACCAGCTCCAGAGCCTGAGCCGGAGCTACCCCTTGACCCTTATCGACAGTCTATTTATCAGTGGGATCCGTAGGAGATCGCCAATCAGTGGCACCCAGAGGACACTCCTCCGTACACCGGAGAGGGCAGCTTTGAGCCGTGGCCCTAGACCAACTTAGGCCAAAAGCCTAAGCTTTGGGAGTATGTATTTATCACCGACATTACATTCATGTTCACATACTCATTCCAGTTGTCAGTGCTCATACTTTTTTCATTGTATTATCCATGCTAGTTTAATTTCTTTTTAAGCCTTCTTCTTGTGTGTCTGAAAAACCTTAATAAAAACCAAAAGAATTACTTGTAGCTTTTAGCTAGTTTACTTTCCATGCTTGTAGTAGTAATAATTAAAATAAAACCCCAAAAGATTTCTCGTTCTTCTTTTGCTTGTTGGGAGCTTTCCCATGTAAATAGTTTTGTTTCTTTTCTTTGGGGGTCGAGAGGAGAAGACCATGATGAAAATGTTAAGTGGCTCTAATATGCATTTTGCTAATCTGACAAAGATCCTGTATTACCTTGTCTTCTCCCTTGTATTAAATGCTTGCAGATTCCAGCTTAGTCCAATGCACGTGCACTATTATTATTATCCACGCTGTTCGGTCGTGCAAGTGAAACGCAATAATGACGATATATGATGAACTGATTGAGAGGAGAAAAGCTGGTATGAACTTGACCTATCTTGTTTTTGTAAATATGATTTGTTCATTGTTCCTGATTCAACCTATTATGAATGAAACATGTTTGCAATGACAATTAGAGATTATAGTTTCTCATGCCATGCTTAATTAGCTAGGAGTTTATAATGGTTTACCTTGCGTGCCAACATGCTATTAAAATGGTTGTGATGTGGTATGATAGGGTGGTATCCTCCTTTGAACGATTCAAGTTGCTTGACTTGGCACATGTTCACGCATGTAGTTGAAACAAAATCAACATAGCCTCCACGATTTTTATGTTCATGGTGAATTATATCCTACTCATGCTTGCACTCAGTGTTGATTAATTTTAATGCATGTTCATGACTGTTGTCGCTCTCTAGCTGGTCGCTTCCCAGTCTCTTTCTAGCCTTCACTTGTACTAAGCGGGAATACTGCTTATGCATCCACTTCCATAAACCCCAAAAGTTATTCCATATGAGTCCACCATAACTTCCTATATGCGGTATCTACCTGCCGTTCCAAGTAAATTTGTATGTGCCAAACTCTAAACCTTCAAATGAAATTATGTTTTGTATGCTCGAATAGCTCATGTATCAACTAGGGATGTCTGTATCTTCCATGCTAGGTGGGTTATTCTCACAACACTACAAAAAAAATACACTTCCGTGATGATACGTGTTTGTCATAGTAGGTCGCTTTTTTGTCATGCATGTACATCCATGACAAATTTATGACATAATCAAGATAGTCATACATGTGCTGTCGTAGAAATGTTCCATGACATTACCAAAATTATCATCACGGAAGTGTCCACTTCCATGACGATAAATCGCGCGTCACAGAAGTGCTTTCGTCAAGGGTGACCGACATGTGGCATCCACCGTAACGGAACACCGTTAAGCTATCGGGTTGGGTTTTGGATTTGATAACCCGTTAACAGCCCCGACCAATGGGGATTTTCCACGTGTAAAATCATCGTTGGCTAGAGGAAACACGTGTCAGCTCGTTAGTGGGTCAGATAGGCACCTATGATATGTCGACACGTGGCACGGCCCAACAGTGGTCCATTTAGCTTACAAAGCCGGCCCGTTTGACTTGGTCAAAAGTTAACGGGCTGGCCCATGAAAAGCCTGTTAACGGTCTCTTTGCAAATAGCCCATTTTACGGCCTGTTAACTCACGGCCTGTTAGGCCCTAAAGGAAATGGGCCCAACAACGTCATGTGGGCCGTCGAATATAATACCAGCCCATTTCACTTTTGGCCCATGTATGGCCCACGACGTCTTTCGGCCCACATTAGGCCTTCGTATCTTTTGGCCCATTACAGGCCCACGGTGACTCTAGCCCATAATGAACAATAATTTTCTTTATACCCGTTAACGGCCCGTGATTTACATGGGCCATTTCCAGCCTGTGTTAGCTTTCGGCCTATTGACGGCTCATACGTTCTTGGGCTCCTTTTCGGCCCTCGATTACTTCTGGCCTGTTACTAGCCTGTTCCCCTAATGGGCCAAATTCAGCCCATGGCAAGAGTCGGCCCGTTACTGGCCTGTTCCACTAATGGGCAAAATTTGGCCCATGGCAAGAGTCGGCCCGTTACTGGCCTGTTACCCTAATGGGCCAAATTTGGCCCATGGCAAGAGTCGGCCCGTTTCTGGCCTGTTAACCCATTGCGCCGTTTCTGGCCCGTCCTATATTCTGGCCCATTAACGACCCGTTATGCCTGTGATAGAATTAAGCCTTTGCTGTCCTACGGCCTGTTAACGGCCTGTTACCGTGCTGGGCCGATACCAATTACGCCCGATTATGGCCCATGTAGACCCATTTATCCGACGGCCTGAGGCCAACCGATTACAGGCCCGTTTATCGACGGCCCATAGGAGACCCATGGATCCTACGGCCCGTATATGGCCGATGGTAGTTGCGGCCACTAGCAAACCAGGGAAAAAGAAGACTAGGAAATAAATAAGGCCGAAACTAATGCTAGGCTATTAAGGCGATTACACAGATTACATCCACTCGGCATCAAAGATCGCTATCATTGCAAATATAGGGAACACCCTACACTATACAAAAATGGCTTGCTGTTTTCTTCAAGTGGGGGCTGCATGTTAAGAATAAATTTTGTAACACACCAAAACAAATTACAACTATATAACAAAAGGAAGGTTGGCATAAAACTTAACAGTCTAGCAGATAAATGCACCACCAGAAGTTCAGAAGCTCAGTTCATTTGACCTGACTGTTACGTTTTCATGCTGTATTGTCCGATGGAGCACCATAACCCTCGCCTTCATTTCCCCTAGGCTCCTCAACAACATAGCAAATGTCTGATAGTTTGGTTTCAAAACCATGCATATCTTGACGACATTGAGCAATGTTTCTCCTTGTTTCACAAAGGGTCTCTGTTAGGGAATGGACTTGTGTCTGGAGCGCAGATACAACATTGCTTTGAGCTTGCATATCTTGATCATGAGGCAGTTTGGATGATACTGCCTTAACAACCAACCCAGTATTACACAGGAACATGCTTTTGGTACTGTTAGTGGACAGGTACCGACCCACTGCAGCAAGAGCTGACATTGCGGTTATAGCTGCCTCGCCACCTTCAGAAGGTGGCGGTTCCACCATTTTTTCCATAGCTCGCTGAAAAGTTGAGGTTTTACATTAGTAGTACCAGAACATAAGATATTAAGGAGGCAGCAAAACCAAACAAAATAACTTTGGTCTATATACAGAACTTATTCTGGTGAACCCATGTAAAATATTAGTTGTATTTTATTGCAAAGTACATAATAAAACTAGGTTCCAAACATATAAACATGTACCATCGCTAATGTATTGTCTATTTCTTCACATTGTATTGAGGGCTAAGGATAAAGAGACGAAGTTTATAATACGGTAAGCATAGTATGACGTCATTCATATCACAAAACAACTGAGAACAGGCAAAGAGGCAATTGTAACGTTGTGTGGGCAAGTCCAGCACGGAACTAGATTACGGGTCAAGATCAAAGGAACATCACTCCTCTCTTTTAAACCTTGTAAGGTGCAATGATACACTAAGACAATTGTGTATAAAATTGAAAAGAGCAATAGACATTGGCTGCAAACCATGCAGTTTAAAGCACAAGTCAGAGTAAGTAGTAGTTAAAAGGCATGAGGATTAAGGACTTACAACAACGGCTTTGACTGGTGCAGTCATGCCCTTCTTCTTGCTGGTGTGACAGTCCTTGAAGATTTCCACAGCATTTGGTTCAGGTACTTTTTGGTCCTTGCGGGCTTTCCTCTGCATTTGGAACAAGTCAATATAGATCTGATAATATGGTACAGCGAATAGAGTGAAACAACAGCTAATTACAAGAGCCTTGCAGTGTGCATTATAGCTACGAGATCCTATCGTCTGTTGGAATTTCACTTTCGTACAGTTGGCCTTGTTCTTTGAACAGTTCACCTACAAGAAGATAGATTTGTGTGGCACATGCGTAAATAGGACTTCAACATGTGATCTGATGACATATATATAATGTACCTGATACTTCGGATCAGACCAGTGTTTAACGAGGCCTCTCCAGTCTTCATTAGATATATTTTCCACTGGAGATGTTTCGGCAAGTTCACTGTTAGCCTTGCCTTCAAAGTGAGTTTTCCTCAAGTTATACCAATACTGTCGTAGAGCAGACTTGAAAACATAGGTGCAAGCTTGTCTGGTTGCATCATGTTGGCTATCCAACTTGAACCTCATCTGTTGAAAATTATGGGAGTCTCATTATCAGCAACCTAGAAAGTATTGGACAGAGCAAGACAATATTACTAGTTTCCATACATAACCATACTTACATATAAATGGTTGAGGAAGATGTTGAACTGGGGTTCGTCTTTGTCATTCCTGTACTGAATCCATGTTGGGAGGATACGTACATGACACCTAACAGCAATCGCTGCCTCTAATACTAACTTGGCTGACTCTGTAGCATCACGTGGCCTTTTTAAACCTGCCTCAAAAAGGATCTCCATTCTTCCTCCTCTAGATTTAGTTAACCTATTGAGCATTATCCCTGATGTTTGTTTCCTTTTGCGCCTAGGTGCTAGTCCAACAACAAACATCGGAAGTGTTAGTGTACATCAAACTGTGAGACTACATATAAAGAAGCATGCAACTATAACTTGACTCCAGCAACTACCTTCTTGCTGTTGAAGCTCACAAGGTTCATCTGATATTGCCAACTCGTCTTGTGTCAAGAGTGCATGGGAAGTAGTGTCAGGTGGCAAGGGAGCTTGGGAACATGCTGCTAGCTCAGTTGACGCACGAGTACGTCGTGCAGCTGGTAGTACTGTGCTAGGTGTTGTAAGAACTAGGGCTGTCTCTGCTTGTTTGGTGGCAGCTATTTGTTTCTGTTTGTCTTTTTTGCAACTCGTGTAGCACAGGATGCCGTGTTTGTAGAATTTTCTGCTGGACTTTGACCTTCTATTGCACCATCAGTACCAGCAGAATCTGCAGGATTCATCCGCTTCTCATTCCCTACCATTCTGTGTTTCTTCCTCTTTCTCTATGCCATGTTAAGTCAAGCCGACAAGAAAAATGAATAACAATTTAGTTCTTCAGAACAAATTGATGCGTGATGCAGACGAACTGAACTTTGATGTTAGACAACCACATGATAGGAGGATGTAATATGTATGAAAAACATGACGAAAGAGATAACCAGAACTATGATGTGTAAACTAAGAAGAAGACATTTCACCAAATTAGAAGCAATGCAATGGAAGGTAGACACCATATAAAAGATGCTACAAATATCGCTCTGCCAAGTTAACAGTGTCTCATCATAAATGGCGTTTAAAAAATGTGAAGCAGTACAAGAAATAAATCATATGCAAGATGCAAACAACATCACACTACCATGTTAGAGGTCTCTCATCATTAGTGCCATTGCATATTCACAGCTTATGATGTGTAAACTAAGGAGAAGGCATTTCAACAAATTAGAAGCAATGAAAGCTAGACACCATATGAAAGATGCAACAAATATCACTCTACCAAGCTAAAACTGTCTTGTCATAAGTGCCATTTCAACAAATTAGTAATACAAGCTAGAAAAGAATGTGAGATGTAACCTATATCACACTCCGAAGTCAAACATGTCTTATGATAAGTGATTGTTGCAGGTTACACAACAGTAGTAATTTGATGTAAGAACATGGTGTGATAGACAGATATTGTATGTTATAGAAACAGGAACACGTGTCTTATTCAAGTATAATCTGTAAAGTAAGCAGATGGAATTCAACAAAATTAGAAGCAATACAAGCTAGACATCACACATAACACGCAACCACATATAACAGTGCCAAGTTAGAGGGAGCCCCGGTGATGCTGCACTAGGGGAGACGTGCTCATCATAAACACAACTTTGTTGAGTGTCTATGCATGTGTTGTCTTGGAAATCATCTTGGGGGTGTGGAGGAGTAGAAACTGTAGAGGCCCTCCGTTCGGAAGGAGCACCTTTATCCGCTGCCTTGCTAACTTCCTTCCGCTTTATTGATTTTGAATTGTCAAGTAAAAATGACAAGAAAAAGCAATAAAATTCTCTCTTCATAACTCATTCATGCATGATACTGACAATCACTACTTTGATGTAAGGCAAACACATGATACCATGATGGAATATGTACGAAAAACAGGACGGCATGGCATGTTCACAACTGTTTGTGTAAACTAAGCAGAAACCATTCCAGCAAATAAGAAGCAATGCAAGCTAGACACCACATGAAAGATGCAACCAATATGACTCTGCCAAGTTAAAAGCGTCCCATCATAAATGGAATTTCAAAAAATTAGAAGCAGCGCATGCTATAAATCATATGAAAGATGCAACTAATATCGCACTGCATATACTAAAGGTGTCTCATCATGTTGATTGATGCGGGATACAAAAAAACAATAGTTTTATGTAATGACATGCTTAATAGACAGATGTACTATGTACTAAATACAGGAAGGCATGTCACATTAACATGTATAATGTATAAGCTAAGAAGACTAGCACATGCAGTTTAACCAGATTGGAAGAATTACAATCTAGACACCATATGCAACATGCAACCACATATCACGCTGCCAAGTTAGAGCAAGCACCTACGATGCTAGTGTAGGGGAAATGTTGTAATCAACAACAGAGCTACATTCACTATCTTCATCTAGCATTTCTGTTTCTTGAGAATCATGTCCGGAGGCTGACGTTGCATTCTTTAAATGATGAGTAGTCCCCTTGCCTACCTGCCTCATCATAAGTGATTGATGAGGGATACACAAGAACATTAGTTTGATGTAAGAACATGGTTAATACACAGATGTACTAGTATGTACCAAAAACAGAAAGGCATGTCATATTCAAAGGTATAATGTGTAAGCTAAGCATATGCAATTTAACCAAATTGGAAGCAATACAAGCTAGACATCCGGCTGGAGTGGTGAGCATGATCATCTAGGACCCGAGAGCCTGGTGGGAGGCGGGCTGCTTCGCCACCATCGCAGCTTTTTAGTTGGCTTCCAGGTGAAGCCTATCTTTGTTGGGCATGTCACTGGCTCGGCCAGTGCCCTGACTAGCTATTTGTCTTCTGGTGCTCACGGGATGTTGGTTCATGTAAAAAAATATCTTTCCTTATCTTACCGACTTCGGCCTTTCGAATACAAGCTAGACACCATATGGAACATGCAACCACATATGACACCGCGAAGTTAAAGCAAGCACCTGGGATGGTGGTTCATTGCGAGCGAGGTCATCAACTCCAGAGCTACATTCCCCGTCTCCATCTGCTGACACTACACCCTTTAAAGCATTGAAACGTGTCTTGCCTAGCCGCACACCAAACTGGAGCGACTTCTCTCTTTTCTTTTTGGCTTCTCTCATGGCAGCAGAGTCTGAAATACCCTTGCATAAAAACACAACAGTGATAGTAAGGGTGAAGTGTGTGCAAAACTAGTGCACTGTAAAAGTAGCAGATAGCAGGTGGCTGAAAAATAAATGACAGGAGACATATGATAGCTCTACAACATTGCATGGCAAACAAAATTAGATTCTACTCTATATGATTTTGTAATATATGAGCACGGGAAATGCAGGTACTCCTCCAGCACACCACCACATGTGGTCATATCTGAGATAACAGTCGACTGAAAATAAATAGGTCAGTCGATTTTTTTAATGAACCATCTGATCTATAAGGAACAGGCAGATGGCCTTTGTCTACCTCCCGCCAGTCATTGTTGACAATCTTTCTCGAACCGCCAGCGACCACCGGCCCAGACCCTTGCCTCCGCCGCCCCGCCCTCCCATTGACCTCACACCACCGTCGTGCTTGGCAGCGCCCCCAGGCCATCCCTTTAATCCCGGCCAACCTCCAGATCGGGCGCCAGTAGCTATAGGCCGCTCACGCCCCTAAGATAAACACCAAGGCGCTGCTTCCCCGGCGTAATAGGCGTACTAGCGCCTGTTACGCCGGGGAATGCTTCTGTTAATTGGGAATCAAGTGGCCAGAAATTGAAATTCAGGGGGGCGACGGACCACTAGCTAAGCTGAAATAGTATATGAGGAGAAACCTTGTGCATCGTGAGTTACTAGGAACATCTAGTATCGAGAAGAAGCGGTCAACTAGTGTCTTCTGTGGGATGAATACCGTGCAAGCAGAGACGTAAGATTTGCACGAATAAGGGAAGAGGAGTACCTTTTTCGGTTGCCGGTGTGTTCACCTCCACAAGTCGCGCCGATTTTCTTCTTTTTACCGGGGAAACCGATGTTCTGGAGGGTGCAGGCTTGGATGAACCCATGGCCAAATTGTTGACTGTGTTGCCGTGGCCGTATGTTGGCGGAGGGGAAGCAGATCCGAGGCGGCGAAGGACGGCGAACAGCTCCGGTGCGGTGGAGGGTGGCGAAGTTGGAGCGGCAGCGGTGAGGCACAGGACGGCGTGCTTGAACTGGCTCGGGTACGGACGGCTCGGCCTCGGCTTCAACTACTAGCCGTGGAGGGCGTTGCGGTTGAGGTTGCGGTGGACGACGACGTCGGGGTATCGGCTCCGGCGTGATGGAGGAGGACGACGGTTGATGGGTGGAATGGGGTGGCGGATGGAGGACGCCGGGGTTTCGCGGCTGGTGGAGAGGTAGTTTTGGCGCCCACGGAGAACGAATGGGGAATCAGACGGGTGGGGGGAACCATATTTCGGTCTGGGACGCGCTTATTTTTGGCTTTTTTGAACAGAAGATGGGACGCGCTTATTTGAAATTTGGGGAAAGTAAAAGCTTTGCCCCCTCTTAAATTTTGGACCTACTGCGGGTCGGGGGTAGGATGGTAATCCTAGGTGTCCCAAATAGTGGGTGGGAGCGATTTCGGCCACGCGCATGTGTGCTTAGGCGGCCATTGTGTATGAATGTTTTTCGGATGCGGTTGCGTGGCGTCTAGATGAAGCTACAAACCTACCCCGGTTTAGACCTTTGGGCGTTGGGCCGTAGGTTTCACGGGTTGGAGTTATTAGAAAAGTAATTTCCTTGTACTACCAAACATTGGTCTCACGCAGTTTCGGGCGAGTAGAGGCTCTTTTGGCGCTTCGTTCGAAATTTTGAACACAAGCATTCACGTTTAGAGTACTCTTGAACTATGAGGATTGACCTAAATATACAACGTTATATTTGACCTTGTTTGTTTGAAAACCTCATTAAATTATCCGCTTCTTTTTGAAATTTTGACACTTGAAAATCCTATAACTACGATTATTTTGGAATGGAGGAGCTAAATTTGAATCTATTTTGTACACGACTACATATGCTATTATGTACAAAATCAGAGCAAAGATTGGTGCCCCCATAATTTAGGTATGGTTTACAAATGCCATGATATCAAATTCAAATAATTGAATGGACTTCACGTTGAATTCGATTTCTTTAAACCACCTTAAGTTGAATTCAAATGTATGCTAGTTCATAGGTAGTAGCTATTTATAATGTCCATTGTGTAACTTTCGTATGTATAATGTGCTTTACACACACAACATGAACTATACTCACGTTTATATTCGATTGCTAAAGCGATGCATTGTCTGGAGTTCAAAATACTAACTATGTGGATCAATTGTGTCGAATAATAGCATAGACATGCTCAAATTCGATAGAATCTAGATGTCTGATGGATCAATGACCGCTCCTTACGCGAATTGCAAATATCATGATCCCATCCTAATATTTGGATACAATTTATATCTTTAATCAATGTGTAGAGCAGTATTTTACGTGTAGTTTCACTCTCCATCGGTGGTCTCTCACACATGCTCACACACTCTCTCCCGAGGTGTCTTTCTCGCACACATGCTCTAGATATAACCCTCCCTCCCTCTCGTAACCATTTACAACTGTTTTCCCTAACCTTTATCACAAGCACTCTTCCTCTCGCAAACATACACACGCACAATCCTCATCGACCCTTTCTATATACATGGACCTGCCTACGTGTCTCATGTATGCACATTATCTTTACGCCTGTCTCTCACGCATTGTCTCACACCTCTCTTCCTAATCGACGAGTATGATTCTAGCAGAGCATTCTGTAGGATGCCCCTTAAAGTTAGGTTGGATGAATAGTAATATCAGAGATAAAGGGGTTACCTTAGTCCATGAACCTAGGGTTACAATTCCTAGCCGGCTTTGTCAGTGGACACAGAGTCCTTCACAATTCTGCTATCTTTGTCTTGTACGACTAGTCATCCATGGGTCTTCCTAAATGCGTCACGGGCCGACCAATGTGGCGCAGGACGGAACATAACGAAGGGCCTCACCTCGACCCACCGGACCTCATGCGGTGACACACCCTCTGCCCTATCTTCTCACACCCACACATACCAACACAAACACCACATACACAGAAAATTTCTCCTGGTGCCTCTATTCCCTCCCCGCTTGCATATACACACTCAAGGGAATGGAATCTCTTGTTGTGACATCATATTCATCTCTCTCTCTCTAGACCACTCTCATTTCTCGCGCTATCTCTCCCATGCCACCCGTCGGCCCCTCTATCCATGCCTCTCTCGAATACGTAATACACACACATACCTCTCTAGGTCCCACCAAATGCATCAACTACACATTCACACATGTTACATCACGTACCCCATTGATCTAAAAAGCCCTCTCTTCACGTTTATTTCGCATACAACATTCCTTTTGAATAAAGTGTGGCCAACAAATTATTTTAGAGTTTCTACATATATACAACATTACAAAGTTATATGGAGGAGTACGAACGCTAATTTGCATTGCATGGTGCCCACAATGATATTTATTCCGCACTCTGAATTTGTATATTTTTATACTATATACAAAGTTAGTCATAATAAAGAGAAACGAAGAGCATCTCTCTCTCCATCGCATCCCCCCCCTGTACGCCCCTTTCACATATGCACACAAAACTATCTCCAGGTCCTCTAAAAGTAAGCCCCCAGAAAATTCACGCATGTTTCATTTTTCTCTCGCGATATATGCAATGATGATCATTGTATTTGAAGCGAAAGCACGATACGTACATTGGACTTCAGAATCCACTCATTACGGTCACCATTTACGTTTAGTGGTTATTATGCAGTCATGGGCTCACCGTACAACTCTGTATTTGCTCATGACATGACTAGTTGACCAGTTAAACGCTCCACGTGGCACCTCTAGTGTTGCATCACATTATCTCACTACCATCGTGCCCACCTGTCAACTTGTATCTACTCTACATCTACACAATTATAAAATACATAAAATACACTCTTATAAAAAACAGAGTTGGTGATGATGGTGTGCCTGCCATCCTGCAATATAAGCCATCCGATTTATATCTGACGGATAGGAAAGAAACTATGGCAATTTTGCAAAAAGTTACCCACACACCTATCCACATTTGCAAATAAGGCCTTCCCTCGTTCATCCTTTTCTCTCACAAGATAAACAAGTCATACAAATGCATCTTGATGTTACATGCAACGCACGGGCATCTTGCTAGTAAGAATGTAAACAAACGACAAAAAAATATTTGAACGGTGGTTCGAAGTCATGACCGCGGGCACAACGGACAAGGTGGCCTTGTATTGGTATGCTGAGCCGTCTGTTTCAACACACAGGAGCTGGTGTGGTGATTATACACACATGCACGCATGCACACGAACTGCATCCACGCAACACTCACACAAACACATGCACCCACGCACGCACGCAACACTCACACGTACACACACAGCCACGCACGCACGCAACACTCACACGCATGCACGCAACACTCACACGCACACACGCACGCATGCATGCACACATCAGTACACCACACGACCAACACACACTCCCACGCTCAAGTGCTCAACCTACACATGCATGCGCACACATCAGGCCCTGACAGACACATACACAACCAACTGATTCACACGCACGGGTTGGAGCCTTGTCATGCCTGCATAAATTTGTGTTTATCTGACCTTTTTCCTATGCGAACTGACAGGTGGGACCCACAACGAACATGGTCAATTTAACTAGTCAACATGGCGCCACGCAGACTATTTGGCCGGTTAACAGAGTGCAATCCGATGCTGAGCTGTGAGCAAGTGACCGTATAATCACCGCAAAACATATATAGTGACCGTAATTAGCTTATTCTGAAGTTCGGTGACCGCATTACGCTTTTCTCTTTGTAGGCCCTCCAAAACTACATCTCTACACATTCTCGCATGTTACATCTAACAACTATTACAGCACTACTACTACACTCTAACACAATAAATCATATGTGTTTTTAGTTTTACTAGATATCATATTGTTACTTATAATTATTCAGTTTTCATACATTAAAATTGCATTTGAAATGTATGGCCAGTATCATCTACCGCGCGGGAAAAATCCCGCCCTTTCCTGTTTAATCGGGTTTGTATCGATGGATCGTGCGAAATAGCAAAAATGTAGTACTATACAGTACAAGTGACAGTTCACTTGGACGTCGTGTCGTCTACTCCGTCGTAAGAGTGGAGCGCTCGCTTTCATAAATCTTCTAATCCCTTTTGCCGACATGTGGGACATCAAGCTACCGGGTCCACGTGCCATACCAGAATACAGTGCAGAGCAGCCGGGGTGAAGCACCCCAGTCATGGCGCCGGCGTAGTAATGAGCAATGAGGCGTCAAATCACAAAGCTGCACCTTTCCTGCAGTTAAGTTGGAGGGATGAAGCAACCATCATTTCACTCGTTGCTGAATCCGCTTCTCCCTCATCTTCTTCAACTTAACCACGTGTTGCTTCTGCCGTTGTTCTGCCTCATGTGGGACGTGGATCGGCTTGGTAAAGCACTGACACGTGGGACCGCATGTTAGAAAACCGCCAGGACAACGTCCTCTGAAAATAAGAAGCCTAATACTAGACTTACAAAGGGCTACGTAGCTGCTACATATACTTTCCATCTAATCTGTATATGCCCCCCTGATTTTCAGGTGGGGTGGACCTAATCCTCTCCTTTAATCAAATCAAATAGTCCCACATCACATCAGATCGTAACTTTACGTAAACCATTATGTGGATGTAGCATTTCTCAAATAAGAAAGCTCCCCTGCGATCCGCGCAGCAAAATCACCTCTTTTTTACTAATCTCGATTCTATAATTTTTTAGATCAATATAATTGAGATTTGTATAGATAGCACACAGGAGCAAAACCAAGTGGTATGGTTAAGGGGATCCACAATGTGTAGCCAAATGTGAAAATAGCTTTTGGCATCGTGGGAACCATTGTGGACGGTGTTGCCAAAGCCAAAAAGATGGAACCGAAGCTCCCTGATTGATTGATTGAAGGAATAGAAAAATGCAACATCTCTCCTCTTTCTCCCATGCATGGACGCATGTAGTACAATATAGAGCACAGAGTCTACTCCCCTGTCCCTTCTATCACAAATCACAAAGCAGTGAGGCGTCAAATCACAAAAGCATGGACGAAGCAACCATCATTTCACTCTTTAGTGACTCCACTTCTCCATCGTCTTCTTCGAGAAGCCATCTCACGACATTAGTTACTCCTAGTAGTACTAGTAAAGGACTTCCTGGATGCACATAAGGCGGTTGTCTCGGCTTGCAGGCGGCACTTGCGAATGACTTACCGTGGTCTCCCTTAATGGTGTTCTCCGTCGAACGCACTTCGCCAAACCACCAAAGAAAATAAAAAATATCGTCGACGTCACTGCAATGGGGAAGGAAGTCAAATATAGTTACTACCTCCATTTTTTTGTACACAAGGCCAATATATCAAAATTACAATTTGCAAAGGGCCACTAACACTAATCGAGGCAAAATTGATGGGGTTAGCAACCAAGGACATTAATATCCCCTGCATGCGGAAGTGAGAAGGTTGGTTTGCATGGCGCTGCATTAATCAAGCGATGAGGAGTGAGATGGTTAGCTCTTTGGTCTTTGGAGAAAAAAATACGCATTAATTGACACGTGAAATGAGGATTTGTATCGATTAAATCCTGCGAAGGAAAACCCAGCCTTTCTTTTTTAACACTAGTACTCCTAGTACGTACGTACTTATCCTGTTTGGGTCTAGGCCTTGCATTGCCAAACTTCGCCACACATTTTTGCCAAGCTTGCCTAAAGTTTTCAAAATGAGAAGGAGGTCCACTTGCGCACGGCTATCGCGGTCGCACCGCACCCTCACACGGTCGCTCTTGCATGCCGCGGTCGCACCGCACCCTCACACAGTCGCTCCTGCACGCCGCAAACCCAACCAAGGGAACGCACCCTCACTGACACGTGATGTCGCATGTGAACACACCAAACTCAGCCATCCTATCGCTGACACATAATTTTCGTTTCGTAGAGTATGTTTATCCAAACGCATGTTGGGGAGTATCCGTACGGCCCGTGTGGTGGTCTGTTGGCGAAGAAGAAGAGGTGAGGAAGAAGGAAAGAAGGGTTAGGAGACATAGGATATTCATCCAACCGCCTGAAATGGTAGACTGACCCAAGTCAGGCGACTTGCATAACAAATATATGTTTTTACACAGCAAAAGATCCATAAAAACAACAACATAAAAAAAACTATCACTGCTCACGCAAAGAGATGACCTCGTCGTCTTTGGCTGTCGGCGGGAACCAGCCGTCGCTGCTGACTTGTGTCTCCGCACCATGGTTGTCCTCGGCCTCCAGCTACTCGTTCAAGCGGAGCATGCGGGCGCTCTGCACGGACGAGAGCACAGCCCGGTTCAAGTCAAGGACGTCCGGTTCCCCCTGCAGGAGGGCCTCGATGGCAGCGGCATCCGCGCGCTTCGCGTCGAGTCGAGCCTCTGCCGCCCGGTTCAAGTCCAGGACGTCCGGTTCCGCCTGCAGGAGGTCGTCGATGAGAGCGCATCCACGCGCTCGGCATCGACTCGAGCCTCTGCCGCCCGGTTCAAGTCCAGGACGTCCGGTTCCGCCTACAGGAGGGCCTCGATGGTAGCGGCATCCGCGCGCTCCGCCTCAAGTTGAGCCTCCGCCGCCCGGTTCACATCCATGACATCCGGTTCCGCCTGTAGGAGAGCCTCGATGGCAGCGGCATGCGCGCGCTCCGCGTCGAGTTGAGCCTCTGCCTCCCGGTCCTCCTTTAGTATCACCATGTTGAACCGCTGGTCCGCCTGCACCATGGGGGACTCGGACGCCAGCACGAAGTCGACGTCCATCGTCTCATACCCATCAGGGGCCTTCTGCGCCGCGACCTCCGCCATGAACATTGGATCGGCTTCCTCCTCCTCATAGCTTGGCTCCTGAGAACTCGGGGATTGGCCCGCCGCAAAGCGAGCTTGGGAACGGAGGTCTGTGGCGCCGACTGCCGCCGCGATTTCTGCGCGGCGCTCCGGCGTCAGCATCTTGTAGTAAGTGATCTTGCGGCACACCATGGCTTTCCGGCGAACTAGGGGACACTTGATGCGGGCTAGGGGATTGAAATGTGGGGGAATGGGCTAGAGAATTGGTGTGGTTTTAGGGCAGTGGCTGGCGTAGGCCGAGCAGCGAAGGTTCTGGTGTGAATAGTGGTTCTGGTGACAACCGGTCAATCGGTTTTGACTGTACATCGCTCTTGTCACGTTCGCGTTGCAGCCCGGCACGCTGGACCCTCCACGTTGCTTACCGAATGGAACGCGCTTCGTATTGCGTTTTCGCTCGCTTGTGGGACCGCAGTTGAGAGAAAACCGACGTCCCTCCCCCTCCCCCGCCTGCGTCATTTATTATACCACCATTCCCTCCGTTTTATGCGGAGTAAATAAAAACAGAGGGAGTATACTACGGATGAGGATCCCTGACATGGCCGAACCCATTGAGTAACTGACATGCAGGGCCTAGCAAGCATGGGGTCCGCCAGTAAGTGACCGAAAGGGAGGGTATGGCAGGGATACCTATGTCAGAGGATCCACTTCCACTATACTACTTTGACCAAATGTGAGAGTAATAATATATGACATGCAACTTACACAAATGTTAGAGTAATAATATATGACATGCAACTTACACAAAGCATACAGGGTCTAATGCATTTTCCGAGGCTAACTTTGACCAAATGTTAGAGTAATAATATATGACATGCAACTTACACAAAGCATACGGTCAAATTCGTATGTGAAAGGAGTTTCCAATGATATAATTTTCACATTATACATCTCACGTACTATTAATCTTGTCAATAGTCAAATTGGAAACCATCTCGAGTACAAATCTAGGAGTACGTACGAATCTAACAATATTGGTTGGGCGTTGTTGAATGTTGATACCTTTTTGATGAAAGTAGATATACTTTGACTACACATAAAACTTATATGTAAACTAGAAAGGATAGGAGGGAGTATATTGTACGTTCAAAAACGAAACGAACATTGAATACCCTTTATATATGATTTGCGGATGCTATGATCATCGGTTCAAAATTTTGAATCCGCCTTAGGTATCACGTGCCCCCACTCGTTCCCTCTCGATTTCATCCCGGGGTCCGGAGATCTATTGAAAGAGGACTAGGGTGGGTACATGCGAATGATACTCGGCGGAATGTTGAAATGAGGCATGCGGGAGGATGGACTCAACTGGAGGGCGACATGATCGATGGAGAAGAGGGTTGGAGAGGAATGAGAAATAAGCAAACGCCACATGATTATACTTGAACGACTCAAATAAACAATAAGTTGTCTCGCTTGGCCTACATAGTGAAAGATCTAATGCGCAACGTAGAGCACTGACGCTCGAATATGGCCGGGAAAACAGGAAAACAGACATGTGGGGCACACCCGTCGGGACGACGTAGAGCAGACTAGTCCAATGGAGGAGCTGGCCCACGACCTCCTCGCCACCGACAACCGTTCATGTGGGTCGTTGGGGCCAACGGCGGGGCGCAGCTCCAGCACCGCCTCTGGACATGGCGACCGTGGTGAGCGACACGCTCATATCATCGCTAGACACTGTCGGTTTCAGTTTGCCGAGGGTGGCGTTAGTGCTATGGCACGACCAACGGTATGTTTGGTTTGTGCGCAAGGTTGCCCCATCAAAGCATTGGGTAGCTAAAATTTTGGTTGAGGTATTGGTTGCTCATGATTTGGCCGACATTGGCAAGAAAAATGAACTTGAGTTGTCTAGAGTTCATTGGCATGCCAAAGAAATGGCAACCATCCAAACAAAGACCAATCTTTGGGTCATGACCAAAATTTTGGTTTAGGTATTGGTTGCCCATGATTTGGCCGACAATGGCAAGAAAAATGAACTAGAGTTGGATAGAGTTCATTGGCATGCCAAAAAATGGCAACCATCCAAACAAAGAGCAATCTTTTGGTCATGACGAAAATTTTGGCAAGGTGCACTTTGGCCACAATCCAAACACACCCCAACACCTGGCTCGTCGAGGATGCACGGGGCGCCGCGATGCGTCCGCGGAGTGGTGTAGCGCGGCCAACTGCATCCTCTGGACGTGAGACCATGCCGGGTCATCTTGCTTTTTCAATGACATGCGGGGATCGCATGTGAGCAAAGGGCATCTCCAACGTTGCCACGACCGCAGCTGACTACCCTGGCACACCAAAAACCTAGTCCCTCGCGCCATCGCGTGGTGTGTTCACAGCCGGCGCCAGCTGCCCGCATTCATGTCGTCCGTTTGTTTGTCGTCATTAAGAGGCTCGGTGCCCGCGGAACCAACTCCGGCGACTTAATGACGCAAACGGACGCTTGGCCTCACCGGAATGCGCTACTTAAAGTAGCAACACCCAGCTAACCTCCACACCATAGTGCATCGTCCTCCTACCTGGAACCACATCCGCCATGACCGCAAGCGCGAACACTCTGCGGAAGAGCTTGTCTTCGGGGATGGAGCTCGAGGTCGCCGCCCTCGCTCAAGTCGCCGCACAAGCGGTGGCTACGCTGGCGGCCGACGACGGGAGCACCGTCAGCCACGCGTCCTACTTGCCGTCGTCCAACGTCCGGCACCGCCGAGGTCGGGGACTCCTCCGAGGATGAGTAGGGCATGGGAGGCGGCAGGGCATGGTGTGTCAACTGGCCGGTCCGTCTCCCGTGTTCTACTTTTCCTCGCCGGAGACCACACCTTCACTTCACGGGTCTTGAACCCCGCCCCCGTACATGGAGATCACAGATGGAGGACGTCGGTCGCCGCCATAGAATAGGTTTAGGGTCGGGTTTCTTTTATTTTTTTTGTCCTATAAAAGTTCGAAATGTAATGAAAATCTGCCGTGTTTGCATTAATCTCGGCAGGTGTATATGAACTTTCACAATAATATACATATTGTAGGAGTACTAGCAAGATGCCCGTGCGTTGCACGGAAGATCAAGATCTTGTGGGAGAAAAGGATGAACGAGGGAAAGCCTTATCTGCAAATGCGGAGAGGAGTGCGGGTAAATTGTCATAGTTTCCTTCCTATCCGTTAGATATAGATCGGACGACCTATATTGCAGGATCGGACACATCTTTCTACATCTACGGGAACCTACGAAAGGGTTAACGTAAATTGCCCCTCTCTCTCCTCCCCTGATTTTCATGGTGGTGGGCCCCTCCCTCCCCCCAATCTACAATCAATAGCTCACACGTTTCACATTACGTTAATTACGTAACTGAGATTACGTAGGTGTAGCATTACTCATCCTAAAAAACCCAACTAAGCCAACCTCCCAGCATATCGCGCGGGAAAAGATCCAGCCGCGCCATTTTAGTCGGGATTACCGGATTACTACTAGTAGTATCGATGGATCGCGCGAAGCAACAGATTTTTTGAGGGGGCGAAGCACCTAGTTTAAAAGGAAAAAATGCGGTACACTCACAGCACTCCTGTCGCGGTCGCATCGCACCCCACACACGTTCGGTCCTGCACACGGCTCACGCAAACAGAACGCGCTCCGGCCTGCCTCTTCACTGACATGTGGGACTACACTTGGAGAAACCGACCATGCGCCAAACTCCCCCCGCCCACCACGTGAAAATCCTCCCCCCCAAACCCAAAAATTCCCCCCAAATCCGATTCAACCGCCCTTCGGCCAACTAGCCAATAATATTCCCCAAACTCCCCTCCCCCCTGTCCCCCTCCACTCCATTCGCTCTGCCAAAGCCACCCTCCCCGCCACACCGATATGTCAGCGCCGTGGTTCGGCGATCCTCTCTCTCCCACAGTACGCTCTCGTAGACTGCCGTCCTCTAGCCGCGCCGCCACCTCTGGCTACGTTCTTGTGGAGGCGCACGGCGGTCAGCGCCGCCACCGATGGCGACGTTCATGTGGAGACGCACGGCGGTCAACTTCTCCCATGGTACGCGCATTCTAGACTGAGGCCCCGTTCATGTCGGTGTAGCGTTGAATGTTAGCTGATAGACGTTGTTAATCTCACTGTTTGCCGAAGTAGTTTACTGTCAATATGCTCTGCTTAAGAAGCTTCCTTGCCCTGTTCTGCACTCAATCTGCTTAGCTGAGATGGCATGCCAAGGCTGATTAGTTGCTAAAATATCCTGCCATATATTTATTGTGATATAGATTGCCATGGTCTAGTAGCCAATCTGTTAGTTGAAATAGCTCTACATCGTTTTATACTCGATCTTTGTTGCTGCGATGGCCTTCGATAGTTCGATGGCTGTGTGCTCGGCCTCATTGACTGCTGAAACAGCCTGCCATAATTTGGCACTCAAATCTGTTTGCTGAATTAGCTTTACATATATTTTGTTACTTAGATCTGCTTGTCCAAATATCTTTCCATAGCTTTAGACATCGACCTAGGTATTTTTTTTCTGGACTTCATAAAGAAACATATATGTTTTTCCTATAGTACCTAGTAGAAGAACTAATTTGTATGTCTAACAGATGGACATGACTTGGATAACTTCTGCTCGAAGATTCTCCGCTGCATATGTCGAGGGGGTTGAAAACTTCATGAAATTTATCAGAGCTGAGTACGGTGGTCCGAAATCAGATGTGCTATGCCCATGTAGCAGTTGTATGAATTCAGTTACAAGACCCCAGTCAACTGTGCAAAATCATCTACACTTGTATGGGATGTCGGTCACATATAGTAGGTGGGTTCATCATGGTGAAGCTGTGAATGTCAATGTTATTGACTACATTGAAGCAGCAGATCACCATCTTGATATGCCTGATGCTCAGGTGGAAGAGGAGGAGGAGGAGGTGGTGGCGGAGCCAGTGAGTTTGACCAACATTGAAACAATGCTACGAAATGCTCGTGCATTCCGTGAACTTTCACCTACAGAAGAAAAACGGTGGGCCCGCATGTTGGAACAATGCAACGTTGCTGTCACCCCAGGAAATAAGCTGTCAGTATTCTCAGCTATGGTCACCTTTCTTCAGGTGAAGACATCTGAGCGGATGACCAACAAATCATTCGATGCGATGTTGGCTGCTTTCCGCGAATCTTTCCCAGATGCGTCTGAGCTGCCACACACCTATAGTAAAATGAGGAATTTCCTTCGTGCAGTTGGAATTGGATATGATATGATCCATGTTTGTAAGAATAATTGTGTTCTGTTCTGGAAGGATTGCCAACTTAAGTGAATGCCCGAAATGCAAATCATCAAGATGGAAAGATGGCGATGCTGTGAAGAGGATTCCTCATAATGTTCTGAGACATTTTCCAATTACACCAAGATTGCAGAGGTTGTTTCATGATGCTGAAACAAGAGAGGATGTACTGTGGCATTCTAGGAACCAGGAGTACAGAGATCAGAATGTAATGAGCCATCCATCTCATGGTAGTGAGTGGAAAAGCTTCAATGATAAACACAAAGAGTTTGCTGCTGACCCGAGAAACATTAGACTTGGCTTAGCTTCAGATGGATTTAACCCATTTGGCCACCAGAGCGCCACATATAGCATGTGGCCAGTGCTTGTTATCCCTTACAACATGCCTCCAAATGTCTGCACCAAAGAATCAAAGTAAATGATGGCCTTCCTCATCCCAAGTCCAAAAAGTCCTGGAAAGGATTTTGATTTGTTCATGGAGCCTCTTGTGGAGGAACTTCAACAGCTATGGAAGGGTGTTCTCACTCGAGACCTATATAGCAGCCCACCAGCTGATTTCTTTCTGCGTGCTATTATAATTTGGTGCATCCATGATTATCCGGCTTTGGGCACTATGTCAGGGAGAATGACACATGGTTACAATGCATGTGTTTGCTGTGACAGGAATCCGCTGTCATACGCAATACTTAGCAAGATTTGTTACATTGGACACCGCCGTTTCCTTGCCAAGGACAAGCCGCATCCTAGAAAATACCGAAGACATGTGTTCAATGCAAAGCATGAAAACCGTGATGCGCCAAAGAGGCTCACCGCCGATGAGTTGCAAGTGGAATTAGAGAAGGTTAGGCATATTACACCAGGAAACCATCCTGGTAATGGTAGCGGGAAAAGGAAGCGTGGCAGGGTAGAAGAGAGATTATTGTTTACCCGTAGGTCCACTTTGTGGGACTTGGAGTATTGGAAAGATTTGGATCTGCGGCATAATCTTGATGTGATGCACATCGAGAAAAATATATGTGACAGCATTATCAGCACACTTCTTAATATTGAAGGCAAGACGAAAGATACCTTAAAATCTAGGATTGATTTGACACACCTCGGTATCAGAAAGGATTTGCAGGTGCAAGATGGAGGTAAACCACAGGATATGGCACTAGCTGTGTACGTCTTGGACAAGGTAAAAAGAAAAGAATTCTGCGAGGTCCTGTCACGTGTGAGATTCCCACATGGATTTGCTTCCAACCCTGAAAGGAGAGTCAGTGTAGATGGAAACAAGGTACAAGGGTTGAAAACTCATGACTGCCATGACCTACTTCAAAGGGTTTTACCTGTTATCCTTAGAGGATTGGGCCGCCCTGACTTATACAAAGTAGTTGCAGAGTTGGGACAATTCTTCAGGGAACTCTGTAGTAGGAATATCAGGATAGATGCTTTGGAGCGTCTTAGAGACAAGATACCAACTATCCTATGCGACCTTGAGAAGATATATCCTCCAGCCTTCTTTGATGTGATGGTGCATTTGGTTGTTCATCTACCTAATCAGGCACTACTTAGAGGTCCAGTACAGTATGGCTGGATGTACCCTATTGAAAGGCGGCTAGGCACTTTCAAGGGCTATGTTAGGAACAGAGCTAGACCCGAGGGTTCCATTGCATAGGCCTACATTGCTACAGAAGCGTTGACATTCTGCTCAAAATACATTGAAACAGCTGATCAGCTTAGCAAAGAGGTGGGTGAAGACAATCTCGGGCTCAATGTTTTCGATTATTCTGTTCGAGTTACAGGGAAGAGTCGACAAGAGGACACACCTAAAGATTTGGACAAAATGGTTTGGTATGTGTTGAATAACTGTCCTGAGATACTACCTTATATCAAGTAAGTGCAGTACTGCAGCTTATACATCATAATCTACTAAACTTGCAGCACATTCTTATATATTTGGATGTTTGACGCGATCACTATGTTGTGCAGCATCTACAAAGAGGAGTTACTGCTGCAAAATCCAAGAAACATTGACAAACTGGTTATGGCAGGATTTGCGAAATGGTTCAAGAACCATGTAAGCTTTTGAAGTGCACTATTAGTTTTTTAATATATTGAGTACATAAGATGATCAACTTGTCTATTTTCTAACCATAGGTTAAGAAGATGCGGGAGGATGGGCAGGCAGTTGATGATGCCCTTTACTCACTAGCAATGGGTCCTGATACTCGGGTAAGACATTATGAATCTTGCATTGTTGGAGATGTGCGCTACAATACCCTTGCACGAGACGAAGGCAGAAAGACACAAAACAGTGCCATCATGAGCACGGATACGTATGACAAAGAGACAACTGAAATGTATGCTAACATAATAGACATTATTCAGTTGCAGTATATCTCCAGTTTCGAGGATCATCGGTGTGTGGTTCTGTTGTGCCGTCGTTGGTATAAACTGTTTTCTAGGATCGCAAAACCCAGAGCTGATGATTATTTCAAATCCATCAATGTCAAGGCGGCGTACCAGACCAACGAGCCTTTTATTTTGGAAAATCAAGCAACATAGATATTTTTCTTGGAAGACACATTTGCACATAGCGATGACTAGAGAGTATTGCAAAGGTTTGAGCGGAGGAATTTGTTTAATGAAGTTGCACAACAAGATGATGCTTACACTGCTCCTGATGTACAAGATAACACATATGTTCCTAATATCTTTGAGAACCATCACGTCAATGACGCCGGTGAAAAGATTGCCTGTCGTGCTGTGGACATAGAAGAGTTGATCAAGAAGAAGCCAACGTTCGAGGATGTTGAGGACGAAGAAGAAGATGACATCGTGGGGATTTACGATTCAGACTGATACACATGGCGAAGATGTTGACGCTGCTGCTGCGGATGATGATTACATTGCTTTTGTCGTATTTGCTTGTCAGAAGACGTTTTTTATCTACTATGTGAAATTGTGTTTGCCATGACAACTGAAACCTGATGAACATGTTGTTTAGTATTTTGCTGTGAGAACATCACTTGTTATGTATGCTGATTTGTGTTTGGTGATTGTATGATAACTAAAACATGATGACATTGTTGTTTAGTTGTACTCATATTTGGCTGTGAAACTTGAATTTGATGACATAGTTTGTTGTTGGACTGGAATTTGCTCGACGTCTTCAAATGAGAACAAAGCTGACCCGACAGGGCCTCTGCTATTCATTTATTTATATGAGCAAAAGGGGATACCCCCTGATTTCCGTTAATAGAAATCATTAGATGTTCACAACACTACGCCCAGCCTGCTACATAGGTTTAGTTCATTACTAGTTTCAGCAAAGTGCTCATGTCGTAGCCACTGAATACATAACGAGTGCTACATACACTGCAAATAAAGAGACAATCATCCTACAGAGCACATCGATTTTGCCCATTATCTTCACAAGCTCTTTCATCTCCTCATTGCTGTCAAGGCCGTTCAGTAGCTGTTGCTTGGCCATGATCAGAGAACTGCATCTTTAACCTTCTTCTCTGCATCTTCCTCTTTTGTCGTTCCTTTAGTTACTTGTCCAACACCCCAACCTGCTGGTATTGGGATTCCTCGGCTAACCAAATAATCAGCGTAGTTGCATTCCCCCACATCAGCAACTTCCGAGAAATACAAATCACACGAATCTTCCCTTTTCTGCACGAATCAAATTGGTAGATCATCAACCAAACTTTTAAAAAAATAAGCAACTGAAAGCAGCAGAACAACACTTAAACATATTATTACCCCATGATTCAGGAATTTGTAGAAGACTCGGCCAGGGTTGCAGATTGTTGTTGCGACGCGACAGATGACTCTGCGTGATTTGCAGCAGTGGCACCACACCAATGGCAGCGGGTTGCGATGAGCAATCGGCTGCGGTGTGCGTGCCGGCGAGTGTGTGATGAGACCCACAGGCGATGGTATAGGTTGCGACTTGGCGCATATCTGGTTGTTGCCTGCTGAAGAGTAGGTGGATGAGCAGCCCGCAGACATGGTTGCTGCGGCCAGAGCTTCTGATTCTAGGCAGAGTAAGTAGAGAAGAGGAGAAGTGAACATTGGATATGTCAGTTTCATTACTTGCAGAGTAGCATAGCACCATATATAGTCATAGTCTAGGTTTGGATTCGAACCAGCTACAGGAGCACGTCTTTCTTTTTTCTAAAACTCGGCAACGTCTCATTACTGGTACACTAGCTTGTTCTGTACGCCTTCCCAAGTCTTTGATTTTCTTTCCCTTTTTTGCGAGGAAGGAAGGAGGACAAACTTGAGAGTTCCTGGGACTCGAACCCAAGACCTCTAGGTTGAAAACCAAGGGTGCTAGTCACTTATGTGGCGAACGTTCCGTGTGAGGAGGACGGCAGACGAACGCATTTTCCTCGCAGTTTTCTTCATATATATATAAAAGTATGCTACTTGGTGTCCGCTTAGTCAACAAACGATTGTGCCAACCTTGACCGTTGGATTGACATTCAATGTCTGTCGCGTTTCTTCAGTCTCTTCTTCCTCGAGCCGCCAAAGCCAAACCAGCGCCGGCGGGACCGCCTGCTCCCACCTCCCACGGCTGGCTGTGATCTGCCCCGGCTCCTGTTCGTTCCCGTCTGAGGCCTCACCGTCGTCCTCCGCCTTAGTTCGCTCGCCGCGGCGCCTCCCTCCGATGTTGTCAACATGGTCAACAACCGAGAGGAATAAGGAGATGATTGTACATGGTGAGGATGACAGTAGGGACCCAGCAGCGTGCGCAGTAATTTTGTTTTTTCGGGACGGAGAAGGGTATCAACTGGGTTGTGTGGGACCCGTGGCCCGTCTAGCCGAGGCTTTTATTACATATGTTTAGCACATGACCAGCCCAGTTTTTTTCCTTTCTGAAAATTGCTAGCCAGCTATTTTGTTTTTTGCAGAATAACCAACATAAGCCTACTTGCTTTTCTACACCCTGCTGGGCCGGAAATCTTTCAAGACGAGGAGGGATGCATTTTGCCCAGAAAATGGGCTATAAGTAATAAGAAATGGGCTATAAGTAATAATAAATGGGCTGTAAAATGAAAAAATATAGCAAACAGACAATTAGTTCCAAAATACTGTTTTCTTTCGGATTTTGATATTTTAAATTTCATTGTTTTTGTGTGGGTAAAATTTCATTAAATTTAAATTAAGGTATATTTAGATTTAAAATTAATTTGAATCTGGCTAGAAATTTCGGGTTGTATGCTGTTTGGGACAGATTTGGAGGCTGACTTGTGGGTCTACTTGGTTGACGTGTACTTTGGCTTTGTCAACTTAGGCCACAAACGATTCTAGCAGCAGTGACCGTTGGATGTTAATCCAACAGCCGTGTTGCTTCTTCAATATCTGATCTTCTTGCTCCAGCCGCCCAAACCAGCTCCGGTGGGACTGCCGGCTCCCGCCTCCCGTTGCCGGCTGTGCTGCCGCACAGGCCGCACCGCCCCACCCTACTTCATTGCTGGCCAGACCATTCCTCTACTCACCCACACCTCTTGTTATTTTCCGGCAATGGCAGCCGGACCAGTAAACCCTCGTACTCCCCACCACGTGGGCAACCATTGCCGAGTCTTCCCTGGATCCGTGTCGTTCCCTTCCTAGGCCTCGCCGTCGTCCACCGCCATGGTGCTCTCGGCGCGGCCTGGTCAACTTGGTCAACGAACGACATCCATCGGCCGTGGACTGTACACACAAAATAATGATTCCTCCACCTGACAGCTGGGACCCACCGGAAGCGCCTCTGTATTTCGCGAAAAAACGTTCCCCCCGCTGACATGTCGGACCCACCAGCTATATCTTCACACGCAAGGAAGTGCCTCCTTATTACGCACAAAAAAATGAATACCCCCCCCCCCCGCTAGCTGGGATCCACCATAGTGGGAGGATGACTTGTGGGCCAACAAAGTCGACGGGGACGGAGGGCTTTGTCAACTTAGTCAATATGAACGATTCTAGCTCCAGTGACCGTACGATGTCCATTCAACGGCCGTAGTGCTTCTTCAACCTCTGGTCTTCTGGCTCCAGCCGCCCAAAGCAGCGTCGGTCGTGCCGCATGCTCCTGCCTCACGTGGCCGGCTGTGCTGCCGCGGAGGCCTCACCGCCCCCTACTATTCCCACCGCTGGCCAGGCCCTGCGGCGACGGCAGCCTCACACCGCAGCCGAACTAGTGAACCCTCGTACTCCTCTCCGCGCGGGCTTCCACTGTCGTGTCTTCCCTGGCTCCGCGTCGTCCCCTTCCTAGGCCTCGTCGTCGTCCACCGCCATGGTGCTCTCCGCGCGGCATGGTCAACATGGTCAAGGAACGACTTCCATCGGAAGAGTACTATACGTGGAGAGGTTGACAGCTAGGTCCACGGCCACAGCCAAGTTTTTTTGTGATTTGCCAAGTAAGTCGCTTTGTCAGGCCTATTGGGCTGCAAATCTTTCAAGACGAGGAGAGCTTTCATTCGGCTGGCCGAGAAAATGGCCCATCAGTAATGAGAAATGGGTTGTACATTTTTAAAACACATCAAACCGGCAATTAGTTTCAAATATCTTTTTTTCATTTCAAGATTTTAAATTACATTAATTTTTATGCTTGGAGAATTTGTTGGATTTTATATTGATATACATTTATTTTTAAAATCAGTTTGAATGTGAGTTGAAATTTCGGGATTAAAAACAGTTCGGACCGCACTGAAATATGCAAAATTTCGTATAATTTTTTAACCGTGGCCACAATTTGGGCTGTAATGCTAACAAAAAGAATATGGGCTCCAAAAAAACTTTAAGAATTAGCAAATCGGCTGAAAAATATTAGAAATAATGGCAGGTGGGATGTATGCTGTTTTCCACAGATTTGAGGCTTTCCTAAAAAAAGGTTGACGCACAAATAGTGACTGTTGGATGTGCATCCAACGACCGTCGTGCTTCTTCAATCTCTGCTCTTCCTGCTCCAGCCGCTCAAACAAGCGACGGTGGGACTGCCTGCTCCCTCCTCCCCGTGGCCGGCTGTGCTACCGCGCAGGCCTCACCGCCCCACCGTACTCCCATCGCTGGCCTAGCCATCCATCTACTCACCCACACTTGCTGTTATTCTCCGGCGACGGCAGACGAACCAGTAAACCCTCGTACAGTCTTACTCCCTTCAACGTGGGAAACAACTGTCGAGTCTTCCCTGCCTCTGTGTCGTTCCCTTCCTAGGGCTCGTCGTCGTCCACCGCCCTGGTGCTCTCGGCACGGCCTGGTCAACATGGTCAACGACCGACATGCATTTGAAGTGGACTGTACATGGAGAGGCCGACAGCTGGGTCCACGGCTGCACACAAGGAAATGCCTCCTTATTACGCGCAAAATAATGATTCCTCCACCTGACATCAGGGACCCACCGAAAGGGCCTCTTTATTTCGCGAAAAAAACGTTACCGCCGCTGATAGCTCGGACCCACCAGCTATATTTTCGCACGCAAGGAAGTGCCTCCTTATTACGCACAAAAAAAATGAATACTCCCCCTGTTAGCTGGGACCCAGTATAGTGGTAGGCTGACTTGTGGGCCTACTAAGTTGACGGGGACGGAGGGCTTTGTCAACTTAGTCAAGATGCACGATTCTAGCTCCAGTGACCGTACGATGTCCGTCCAACGGCCGTACTGCTTCTTCAACCTCTGGTCTTCTTGCTCCAGCCGCCCAAACCAGCGCCGCTCGTGCCTCGTGCTCCTGCCTCCCATGGCCGGCTGCGATGCGGCAGAGGCCTCACCGCCCCTACTACTCCCACCGCTGGCCAGGCCATCCCTCTACTCACCCACACCCCTCTTACTCTGCGGCGACGGCAGCCTCACACCACAGAGAACCAGTGCCCTCGTACTCCTCTACGCGTGGGCATCTACTGTCGCGTCTTCCCCGGCTCCGCGTCGTCCCCTTCCTAGGCCTCGCCGTCGTCCACCGCCATGGTGCTCTCGACGCGGCATGGTCAACGTGGTCAAGGAACGGCTTCCATCGGATGTGGACTGTATGTGGAGAGGCTGACAGTTGGGTCCACGGCCGCTCCAAGGAAGTGCCTCCTTATTACGTGCAAAATAATTATTCCTCCACCTGACAGTGGGGACCCATCGGACGGGCCACCGTATTTCGCCCCCCTGACTGCTGGGACCCACTAGCTACATCTTCACACGCAAGGAAGTGCCTGACAGTCGGGACCCACCTGGTTGAAGCGTACGTAGCGTTGTCATTCTGGTCGTGAATGTGTACGTACATATATACTGGTGGATGTAGAGGCGCGCACGTGTCATAGTAGAGGAGGCCAGGGTGCAAAAATAAAATACAACCACTTATGTGTACATACGGGCGGGGTCTCGAACGCCTACTCGTGCATACGTACGGCGAGGGCTCGTTGACATGGCTGGGTCAGAACGGAGAAACATCGTCGTCATCGTGTTCATGGGGAGGCAACGGAATGCGTCGTGTTCATGGGGAGGCAATGGAATGCGTCGTGTTCATGGGGAGGCAATGGAATGCGTCGTGTTCATCGGGAGGCAACGGAACGCGTGGGAGCCAACCGGCTGGGTCGGAACGGAATGCGTGGTCGTGTTCATCGGGAGGGCTTGGACGGAACAGGCGATGGAAACGAGACCTGGCGTACCACAAAATGGAGGAAACGGCCTTGTGTTAGACCGGCCACGTTCGAAACGGGATGCTGTTCATCGGGAGGGGTCTGGCGTACCACAAAACGGAGGAAACGAACCTACTACGGTCGAAACGGGGGTCTTGTTCATCGGGAGGGGTGCGGCATACCGCAAAACGGACGAAACAGACTTGTGTTGGAGCGCTATGGTCAAAACGGGGGTCCTGTTCATCGGGAGGGGTGTGGCGTACCGCAAAACGGGACTCCACGGGATACTGTTCAACTCCACTGTCGACCCCCTCCAGCCTCCATGAGCTACTGTTCATCCACCGTCGACCTCCTCCAGCCTCCACCTGCGACTGTTCATCCATGGGCTCCTATATATCCAGCCTCCACCACGCGCTACTCCACCGGCTACTGTTCAACCAGCCCTCTCCACGGGCTCCTGTTCAACCACCCCTCCACGGGCTACTGTTCATCCTGCCCTCCACCGCCTACTGTTCATCCTGCCCTCCACGGGGTGGACCTGTTCATCCAGCCGTCCATGGGGCCTGTTCATCCAGCCCCAACCGGCTCGATCGATCGGGGTCCTGTTCATCCAGAGGCAACACCACGGGGTCCTGTTCGTCCAACCCCACCGGGAACTGTTCATCCAACCCACCCCCCTCCCCGCAACGCTCACTGTTCATCCCGAGGCAGCATCGATCGGCTTCAGTTAACAGCAGTAGTGAAGGAATCGCTCGATCGGGTTCAGTTAACAGCCATCGATCGATCGCTCGGGTTCAGTAACGCATAGCCTGCAGTGCAATCGCTCGGGTTCAGTTAGAGCCCAATGCCTCGCTCGGGTTCAGTTAGAGCCAACGCCACGCACACACGCGCGTATGTGTACGAGAGAAACGCACATCGCTCGGCCCTCGACCTCCCACCGTAACCGGGAACTCCCCGAAATTTTCCTCGCCCTCGCTTCTACCATAGTTTTTTCCGTCATGGACGGCGCAAAGAATGTCATGCAGCTGCGTCTCCGGCCCGCCCAGGACAAAAAGCCCATTTTCTGTCATGCTTTTTTTGTCATAGAAGTAGGAGCCCACTACATCTATGATGATACCGGGTTTCGTCACAATTATCATCATAGAAGTGTCATATGTATGACAGAAAAAATTTTGTTCGGCCCAAAATGTCACGGATGTGTCTTTTTTTTGTAGTGCAAGGAGTGGACTCCGCTCCTCATTCATGAGAAAATGGCTGGTAACCGGGATGCCTGGTCCCATGCTTAAATTAAAATAACTGCAAACAAAACTCCCCCAGGATTGTTGTTAGTTGGAGGCACCCGTTGTTTCGGACAAGCCATGGATTGATGTTTGTTAGTGGTGGGGGAGTATAAACTTTACCATTCTGTTTGGGAACTGCTTATAGTGTGTGTAGCATGGAAGATATAGAGATCTCTTGGTTGTTATGTTGACAATGAAAGTATACCACTCAAAATATTATTTATCTCTATTTCAAAAATCGAGCTCTGGCACCACTACAAATCCCCGCTTCCCTATGAGAAGAGACTATCTATTTACTTTTATGTTGAGTCATCATCCTCTTATTAAAAAGTACTAGTTGGAGAGCACCGCTGTCATTTGCATGCATTACTATTAGTTTACATTGAGTATGACTGTGAATGGATCTCTTTTACAATGAATTACAATGTTTAGTCAGTCCTTGATCTTCAGGAGGTGCTCTCCATTTATGTTTTGCGGTCTCAGAAAGGGCTATCGAGATACCATCTTGTTATATCATACTATGATTGTTTTGAGAAAGTGTTATCATATGAGATTTACTATTATTGCTCGCTAGTTGATTATGCCATTGATATGAGTAAACATGAGACCTAAATGTTATAGTGAATATGGTCAGTTCATAATCTTTGCTGAAAGCTTGAATGATGGCTTTACATGTTTACAACAACAAGATCAAACAGAGTTTGTAAATGTTTTTCTTTATCACTTTCAGTTTTTCAACTGAATTGCTTGAGGACAAGCAAAGGTTTAATCTTGGGGGAGTTGATACATCTCCATCGTATCTACTTTTCCAAACACTTTTGACCTAGTTTTGGACTCTAACTTGCATGATTTGAATGGAACTAACCCGGACTGACGCTGTTTTCAGCAGAATTTCCATGGTGTTATTTTTGTGCAGAAATAAAAGTTCTCGGAATGACCTGAAACTTCACGGAGAATATTTTTGGAATTTATAAAAAATACTGGCGAAAGAATCAACACCAGGGCCCACACCCTGTCCACGAGGGTGTGGGGGCGCACCGCCTGTCTCATGGGCCCCCTGAGGCTCGACCGACCTCAACTCCAACTCTATATATTCACGTTGGGGAGAAAAAAACAGGGAGAAGGATTCATCATGTTTTACGATACGGAGTCGGCACCAAGCCCTAATCTCTCTCGGGAGGGCTGATCGGGAGTCCGTTCGGGGCTCCGGAGAGGGGAATCCGTCGCCATCGTCATCATCAACCTTCCTCCATCACCAATTTCATGATGCCCACCGCCATGCGTGAGTAATTCCATCGTAGGCTTGCTAGACAGTGGTGGGTTGGATGAGATTTATCATGTAATCGAGTTAGTTTTGTTAGGGTTTGATCCCTAGTATCCATTATGTTCTAAGATTGATGTTGCTATGACTTTGCTATGCTTAATGCTTGTCACTAGGGCCCGAGTGCCATGATTTCAGATCTGAACCTATTATCTTTTCATGAATATATGTGAGTTCTTGATCCTATCTTGCAAGTCAATAGTCACCTACTATGTGTTATGATCCGGTAACCCCGAAGTGAAAATAATCGGGACCACTCCCTGTGATGACTATAGTTTGAGGAGTTCATGTATTCACTAAGTGCTAATGCTTTGTTCCGGTACTCTATTAAAAGGAGGCCTTAATATCCCTTAGTTTCCAATAGGACCCCGCTGCCACGGGAGGGTAGGACAAAAGATGTCATGCAAGTTCTTTTCAATAAGCGCGTATGACTATATTCGGAATACATGCCTACATTACATTGATGAACTGGAGCTAGTTCTGTGCCACCCTATGTTATAACTCTTGCATGAGGAATCTCATCCGACATAATTATCCATGATTGATCCATTGCCTACAAGCTTTGCACATATTGATCTTTGCTTAGTTACTTTTTCGTTGCCACTGTTACAATCACGACAAAACCAATGCTGTTGCCTTTGCCACCGTTACCGTTACTTCCATATTACTTTGCTACTAAATACTTTGCTACAGATATTAAGTCTTTCAGGTGCGGTTGAATTGACAACTCAACTGTTAATACTTGAGAATATTATTTGGCTCCCCTTGTTTTGAATCAATAAATTTGGGATGAATACTCTACCCTCGAAAACTGTTGCGACCCCCTATACTTGTGGGTTATCAAGTGACATCTCATGAGCAACAATTCTACCAGTGACTTCCGTGGGCTTGAGATCTTTGTAATTGGGTATCATTTGGATCAAAGCGAACAAGGGGTCATATTTTCCATCCAAGGCTCTTTTGATCTTATTGATGATGAATTTGTCGGTCATCTCTTCACTTCCTAAGACAGCAATCTCTTCACTTCCTAAGCCGGCAATCTCATTTGTGATGAGAGCAAGCCTAGAGTACATTTCTGCGACTCCTTCCCCATCCTTCATCTTGAACTTTTCAAGTTGACTTTGAAGCACATCCAATTTGGATTCCTTGACAGACTCAGTACCTTCGTGCATATCAACCAAAGTATCCCAAAATTCTTTTGCATTTTCAAGGCGGCTGATTTTGTTGAATTCTTCCGGGCACAATCCATTGAAGAGGATACCACGCACTTGAGCATTGTATTGTAAAATCTTCAATTCTTCTGTGGTCGCCTCATGATCTGGGTCTTTACCATCTTCGAAGAATTCACCTTGCAAGCCAACATGCACGACAACCCAGATGGCGGGGTTATGACCAAGAATATGCATTTTCTTATGCTTCCAACTAGCAAAATTTGTACCATCAAAGTAAGGACCTCTACGGTGATAGTTACCCTCCCTAGACGCCATACTCTACGGTGATAGTTACCCTCCCTGATCACCAAATCTATGTAAATCAAGGCTAATGTAGATCAAAGCTTTGATACCACTTGTAGGATCGAAACTATGTCTAGAGGAGGGCGATTAGACTACTTGACCAAATAAAAATCTATCCTTTTCCCAATTTTAGTTGTGGAAGATTTTAGCAATTAGCACAAGTCAAGCAATCAACATACACATGCAATTCTAGGAGTATAGCAGCGGAAAGTAAAACATTGCGTATGAAGGTAAAGGGGAGGGTTTGGAGTATGTAAACACAATGGAGTCACACAGATTTTGGTGTGGTTCTGATAGGTGGTGCTATCGTACATCCACGTTGATGGAGACTTCAACCCATGAAGGGTAACTGTTGCGCAAGTCCATGGAGGTCTCCACCCACGAAGGCTCCATGAAGAAGGAACTTTGTCTATCCCACCATGGCCATCACCCACGAAGGACTTGCCTCACTCGAGTAGATCTTCACGAAGTAGGCGATCTCCTTGCCCTTACAAACTTCTTGGTTCAACTCCACATCACAACAGAGGCTCCCAAGCGACACATAGCCAATCTAGGAGACACCACTCTCCAAAAGGTAATAAATGGTGTGTAGATGATGAACTCCTTGCTCTTGTGCTTCAAATGACAGTCTCCCCAACACTCAACTCTATCTCATAGATTTGGCTATGGTGGAAGAGGGATTTGAGTGGAAAGCAACTTGGGGAAGGCTAGAAATCAAGGTTCAAAAGGTTGGAATGGAATCTCTTGATCTCAACACATGATTAGCTGGCTCTCTCTCAGAAAATGGATGGTAGAAGTGTAGGCACGTTCTGATGGCTGTCTCACTAATGGAGAAGGGGGTGGAGGGGTATATATGGCATCCACAAAAAATCCAACCGTTACACACTTTTGTGCCATCTCGTGGCAGCGATTAGAAAACTTGGTGGGACCGATATGTTCAAAAATATGAACGTTAGGAATCTTGGTGAGACCGACTAGAACAACTCGGTGGGACCGATGTGCTAGGGCATAGGGAAAACATCATCTCGGTGGCGCTGACTGCATCTACTCGGTGGGACTGAGATGAAGCAATAAGCAACAGAGAATCTGTCAAGCCAACTCGGTGAGACCGATTGCACGAACCCGATGAGACCGAAGCAAATGCAATAGATCACAGAGCGCTGGCAGGGCCATCTCGATGAGACCGAGATCCATATCAGTGTGACCTAATCATTAGGGTTTCCGGCAGTGGCTATGTCAAGTGAACTCTGTGGCTCCAGGTAGAAAGAATTGTTGGGGGCGAGTTTGGAGTTAGGGTTTGATAGCGACTTGATGCTACGTCGGTAGTTCCCCAAAGAGGAAGGGATGACGCAGCACAACAACGATAGGTATTTCCCTCGGTGATGAAACCAAGGTTATCGAATCGGTAGAGGAGGACCAAGCTACAACACGTGAACAACACCTACACTCAAATAACAAATACTCGCAACCCGGTGTATTAAAGGGGTTGTCAATCCATTTCGGTTAACGGCACCAGAAATGGACAACCGGGCATGAATAAATTGTAGTAGATTGATAGATCGAACGCCAAATAAAATAAATTGCAACAAGGTATTTTTGTACTTTTGGGTTTAATAGATCTGAAAATAAAAGGCAAATAATATGAGAAAGAGACACGGGGGCCATAGGTTTCACTAGTGGCTTCTCTTGAGAAAAATAGCAAACGGTGGGTAAACGAATTACTGTTTGGCAATTGATAGAACTTCAAATACTCATGATGATATCTAGACAACGATCATTATATAGGCATCATGTCTAAGATTAGTAGACCGACTCTTGCCTGCATCTACTACTATTACTCCACACATCGACCGCTATCCAGCATGCATCTAGTGTATCAAGTTCATGGAGAAACGGAGTAATGCAATAAGAATGATGACATGATGTAGACAAGATCTATTTATGTAGAAATAGACCCCAACGTTTTATCCTTGGTAGCAATGATACATACGTGTCGGTTCCCCTTCTATCACTGGGATCAAGCACCATAAGACCGAACCCACTACAAAGCACCTCTTCCCATTGCAATGTAAATAGACCATGTTAGCCAAACAAAACCCAAATATCGAAGAAGAAATACGAGGCTATAAGCAATCATGCATATAAGAGATCAAACAAACACAAACAATTTTCATGGATAAAAAGTGATAGATCTGATCATAAACTCAAAGTTCATAGGATCCCAACAAACACACCTCAAAAGAGTTACATCATATGGATCTCCATGAGACCATTGTATTGAGAATTAAACGAGACAGAGGAAGCCATCTAGCTACTAACTATGGACCCGAAGGTCTATAAAGAACTACTCACGCATCATCGGAGAGGCACCAATGGAGGTGGTGAACCCCTCTGTGATGGTGTCTAGATTGGATCTAGTGGTTCTGGACTCTGCGGTGGCTGGAATTGATTTTTGTTGACTCCCCTAGGGTTTCTGGAATATTGGGGTATTTATAGAGTAAAGAGGCGGTCCGGGGGGCACCCGATGTGGACCCTGGTGGGTTGTGCTCCCCTCGGAGCAGCCCCCAGGTGCTTCTTCGGCCCATTGGTTGTCTTCTGGTCCAAAAAAATCCACAAAAAGTTTTGCTGCGTTTGGACTCCGTTTGGTATGATTATCTGCAATGTAAAAAACTTGCAAAAAGTAGCAACTCGCACTTGGCAGTATGTCAATAGGTCAGTACCAAAAAATGATATAAAATGATTATAAACATCCAAGATTGATAATATAACAACATGGAACAATAAAAAATAATAGATATGTTGGAGACGTATCAGCATCCCCAAGCTTAATTCCTGCTCGTCCTCGAGTAGGTAAATGATAAAAACAGAATTTTTGATGTGGAATGCTGCCTAACATGTCATATCATATTCTTTTCCTTATAGCATGGACATTTGGACTTTTATATTGTTCAAAGCAATAGTCTAGTTTTGACATGATAACTTAAATACTCAAGCATATCAACAAGCAACCATGTCTTTCAAAATATCAACGTTAAAATAAGCTATCCCTAGCCCATCATGCTCAATCATTGATCCATTCATGAAACACACTCGCATATTAACTACACCCAATGCTCAAGTATGATCATAGTGACTCCTAGTTGGTGCTTTTATAAGAGAAGATGGAGACACAAATTCAAAAAATAAAATTGCATAAAGTAAAAGAAAGGGCCTTTGCAGAGGGAAGTAGGGATTTGTAGAGGTGCCAGAGCTCAAAGCGAAAATTGAGAGATAATAAAATTTTGAGAGGCATACTTTTCCCACCAACGAAAACGACTTAGAGTTCCCGACACTTTGCATGCTAGATATATCATAGGCGGTTCCCAAACAGAAATTAAAGTTTATTCCTTTTTCCACCATACTTTCACTTTCCATGGCTAACCGTATCCACGGGTGCCTTCCATACCATCACTTTCCAAGGAATTTATAATTTGATAACATAAAGTAAATTCATTTCTCATTTCGGGACTGGGCATCCCTAATACCTTTTCCTTACTATCGTGCAATGACAAGTGAATAAACACTCATTGTGAGAATAACACATCTAGCATGGAAAATATTAGCCACCCCTCACCGCCTCGCGAGCGGTACGAGCACACAAAATAGAAATTTACTTTGAATATTAGAGATGGCACGTGCAAATTTTCTGAGAACGGCAAAAGAATACCGCATATAGGTAGGAATAGTGGACTCATGTGGCAAAACTGGTTCAAAGGATTTTGGATGCATAAGTAGTGATCATACTTGGTGCAAAATGAAGGCTAGCAAAAGATTAGTAAGCGACCAACCAAGAAACGAATAATATCATAAGAAAGCATTAAGCATAATTAACACCGAATAATGCACCACAAGTAGGATATAATTTTATTGCATGACTATTGACTTTCGTGCTTGCATAGGGAATCACAAACCTTAACACCAATATTCTTATTAAAGCATAATTACTCATCAAGATGACTCACATATCACATCATCATATCTCAAAACTATTACTAAGAATCAAGTTTATTTTGTCCAATGATCTTCATGAAAGTTTTTATTATATGCTTCTTGGATATCTATCACTTTGGTACTAATTTTCATATGTTGCTTTTGACAAGCTCAAACAAATATAAGTGAAGATCATGAGCATAATATTTCGTTCTCTCAAATTAATTTAAGTGAAGCAAGAGAGAATTTCTTGAAAATTTAACTAACTCTCAAATAAATCTAAGTGAAGCAAGATAGCATTTCTACAAAAATACGAAAGCACACCATGCTCAAAAAGATATAAGTGAAGGTCTAGAGCACATCCATAGCTCATAAAAATTTGAGTGAAGCATAGAGAGCAATTTTTAACAAGTCATGGCATAATTTTGGCTCTCTCAAATAGGTGTGTCCAGCAAGGGATCAAGACTTTAAAACACAAAATAAAGCAGGCAAAGACTCATATCATACAAGACTCTCCAAGAAAAACACATAGTATGTGACGAATAAAAATATAGCTTCGAGTAAAATACCAATGGTCGTTAGAAGAAAGAGGGGATGCCACTCGGGGCATCCCCAAGCTTAGTTGATTGCTCTCTTTTGGATAATAGCTTGGGATGCTGGGGCATCCCCAAGCTTAGGCTCTTCTTACTCCTTATTCCTTCATCCATCGTAAGATAACCCAAAACATGAAAACTTCAATCACACAAAACTCAACAAAATCCTTCATGAGATTCGTTAGTATAAGAAAGCAAATCACTACTATAAGTGTTGCAGCAAACCAATTGATATTTTGTTCTTGCATTATATCTACTGTATTCCAACTTCTCTATGGCAAAAAATCATCAAATAAAACCGTAGAATCATCGAAATAAGCACACAACACAAAGAAAAACAGAATCTGTCAAAAATAGAACAGTCTGTAGCAATCTGGATATTTCGAATACTTTTGTAACTTCAAAAACTCTGAAACATTAGGACGACCTGGGCAATTTGTATATTAATCTACTGCAAAAGGAATTGGTAATTTATCACTCTCTGGTTAAAATGAGAATTATTTTTGCGAGGGCAAAAGTTTCTGTTTTTTCAGCAAGATCAAACAACTATCACCCAAGAAGATCCTAAAGGCTTTACTTGGCACAACCACTAATTAAAACACAAAAAATGCAATCATAACAGTAGCATAATTGTGCTAACACTCAAGAACAGAAAGCAAAAAGCAAAAATAAATTGTATTCATTGGGTTGCCTCCCAAGCGCTATAGTTTTACGCCCTTAGCTAGGCATAAAGCAAAAGGATCTAAGTTTTGTCATCTTTGGTTCGAGATCCATAAGATGCCCTCATGATTGATTCATATGGTGGCCTAATTCTTGTTCAAGGGAAGTGTTCCATACCCTTCCTCAAAGGAAATTAGAACTTAATATTGCCTTCTTTCATATCAATCACGGCACCGATAGTGCGTAAAAACGGTATACCAAGAATAATTGGACAAGACTGATTGCAATCAATATCAAGAACAATAAAATATTTGGGCACATAATTCATATTTGCAAGAATAAGAACATCATTAATTCTTCCCATAGTCTTTTTAATATTAGAATCCACCAAGTGCAAATTTAAAGAACATTCTTCAATACGGTAAGACCAAGCACATCACATAAAGATTTCGGAATTGTAGAAACGCTAGCACCCAAGTCACACAAAGCAAAAAAACTCATAATTTTTAATCTTGACTTTGATAGTAGGTTCCCATTCATCATGTAATTTTCTAGGAATTGAAACTTATAATTCCAACCTTTCTTCTAAAGCTTTCATCATAACATCAACAATATGTTTAGTAAAAGCTTTATTTTGTTCATAAGCATGGGGTGAATTTATCATGGATTGCAACAAAGAAATACAATCAATCAAAGAGCAACTATCATAATTAAAGTCTTTGTAATCCAAAAGAGTGGGCACAACACTAGTTAAAGTTTGGGACAGATTTGGAGGCTGACTTGTGGGTCTAGTAGGTTGACGTGTACTTTGGCTTTGTCAACTTAGTCCACAAACGATTCTAGCAACAGTGACCGTTGGATGTTAATCCAACGGCCGTGTTGCTTCTTCAATATCTGATCTTCTTGCTCCAGCCGCCCAAACCAGCTCCGGTGGGACTGCCGGCTCCCGCCTCCCGTGGCCGGCTGTGGTGCCGCACAAGCCGCACCGTCCCACCCTACTTCATTGCTGGCCAGGCCATTCCTCTACTCACCCACACCTCTTGTTATTTTCTGGCGATGGCAGCCGGACCAGTAAACCCTCGTACTCCCCACCGCGTGGGTAACCATTGCCGAGTCTTCCCTGGCTCCGTGTCGTTCCCTTCCTAGGCCTCGCCGTCGTCCACCGCCATGGTGCTCTCGGCGCGGCCTGGTCAACTTGGTCAACGAACGACATCCATCGGCCATGGACTGTACGCGCAAAATAATGATTCCTCCACCTGACAGCTGGGACCCACCGGAAGCGCCTCTGTATTTCGCGAAAAAATGTTCCCCCCGCTGACATGTCGGACCGACCAGCTATATCTTCGCACGCAAGGAAGTGCCTCCTTATTACGCACAAAAAATGAATACCCCCTGCTAGCTGGGACCCACCATAGTGGGAGGATGACTTGTGGGCCAATAAAGTTGACGGGGACGGAGGGCTTTGTCAACTTAGTCAATATGAACGATTCTAGCTCCAGTGACCGTACGATGTCCATCCAACGGCCGTAGTGCTTCTTCAACCTCAGGTCTTCTTACTCCAGCCGCCCAAAGCAGCGTCGGTCGTGCCGCATGCTCCTACCTCCCGTGGCCGGTTGTGCTACCGCGGAGGCCTCACCGCCCCCTACTATTCCCACCACTGGCCAGGCCCTATAGCGACGACAGCCTCACACCACAGCCGAACTAGTGAACCCTCGTACTCCTCTCCGCGCGGGCTTCCACTGTCGCATCTTCCCTGGCTCCGCGTCGTCCCCTTCCTAGGCCTTGCCGTCGTCCACCGCCATGGTGCTCTCCGCGCGGCGTGGTCAACATGGTCAAGGAACGACTTCCATCAGAAGAGTACTGTACGTGGAGAGGCTGACAGCTGGGTCCACGGCCACAGCCCAGTTTTTTTTGTGATTTGCCAAGTAAGTCGCTTTGTCAGGCCTATTGGGCTACAAATCTTTCAAGACGAAGAGAGCTTTCATTCGGCTGGCCGAGAAAATGGCCCATCAGTAATGAGAAATGGGTTGTACATTTTTAAAACACATCAAACCGGCAATTAGTTTCAAATATCTTTTTTTCATTTCAAGATTTTATATTACATTAATTTTTATGCTTGGAGAATTTGTTGGATTTTATATTGATATACATTTATTTTTAAAATCAGTTTGAATGTGAGTTGAAATTTCGGGATTAAAAACAGTTCGGACCGCACTGAAATGTGCAAAATTTCGTATAATTTTTTAACCGTGGCCACAATTTGGGCTGTAATGCTAACAAAAAGAATATGGGCTCCAAAAAAACTTTAAGAATTAGCAAATCGGCTGAAAAATATTAGAAATAATGGCAGGTGGGATGTATGCTGTTTTCCACAGATTTGAGGCTTTCCTAAAAAAAGGTTGACGCACAAATAGTGACTGTTGGATGTGCATCCAACGGCCGTCGTGCTTCTTCAATCTCTGCTCTTCCTGCTCCAGCCGCTCAAACAAGCGCCAGTGGGACTGCCTGCTCCCTCCTCCCCGCGGCCGGCTGTGCTACCGCGCAGGCCTCACCGCCCCACCGTACTCCCATCGCTGGCCTAGCCATCCATCTACTCACCCACACTTGTTGTTATTCTCCGGCGACGGCAGACGAACCAGTAAACCCTCGTACAGTCGTACTCCCTTCAACGTGGGAAACAACTGTCGAGTCTTCCCTGCCTCCGTGTCGTTCCCTTCCTAGGGCTCGTCGTCGTCCACCACCCTGGTGCTCTCGGCACGGCCTGGTCAACATGGTCAACGACCGACATGCATTTGAAGTGGACTGTACATGGAGAGGCCAACAGCTGGGTCCACGGGCGCACACAAGGAAATGCCTCCTTATTACGTGCAAAATAATGATTCCTCCACCTGACATCAGGGACACACCGAAAGGTCCTCTGTATTTCGCGAAAAAAATGTTACCGCCGCTGACAGCTCGGACCCACCAGCTATATTTTTGCATGCCAGGAAGTGCCTCCTTATTACGCACAAAAAAATGAATACTCCCCCTGTTAGCTGGGACCCAGTATAGTGGCAGGCTGACTTGTGGGCCTACTAAGTTGACGGGGACGGAGGGCTTTGTCAACTTAGTCAATATGCACGATTCTAGCTCAAGTGACCGTAAGATGTCCATCCAACGGCCGTAGTGCTTCTTCAACCTCTGGTCTTCTTGCTCCAGCCGCCCAAACCAGCGCCGGTTGTGCCTCGTGCTCCTGCCTCCCGTGGCTGGCTGTGATGCGGCAGAGGCCTCACCGCCCCTACTACTCCCACCACTGGCCAGGCCATCCCTCTACTCACCCACACCCCCGGTTACTCTATGGCGACGGTAGCCTCACACCGCAGCGAACCAGTGCCCTCGTACTCCTCTACGTGTGGGCATCTACTGTCGTGTCTTGCCCGGCTCCGTGTCGTCCCCTTCCTAGGCCTCGCCGTCGTCCACCGCCCTGGTGCTCTCGGCGCGGCGTGGTCAAAGTGGTCAAGGAACGGCTTCCATCGGACGTGGACTGTACGTGGAGAGGCTGTCAGTTGGGTCCACGGCCGCTGCAAGGAAGTGCCTCCATATTACGTGCAAAATAATTATTCCTCCACCTGACAGCGGGGACCCATCATACGGGCCGCCGTATTTCGCCCCCCTGACTGCTGGGACCCACCAGCTACATCTTCGCACGCAAGGAAGTGCCTGACAGTCGGGACCCACCTGGTCGAAGCGTACGTAGCGTTGTCATTCTGGTCATGAGCGTGTATGTACATATATGCTGGTGGATGTAGAGGCGCGCACGTGTCGTAGTAGAGGCAGCCAGGGTGCAAGAAATACAATACGGCCACGTATGTGTACATACGAGCGGGGTCTCGAATGCCTACTCGCGCATACGTACGGCGAGGGCTCGTTGACATGGCTGGGTCAGAACAGAGAAACAACGTCGTCATCGTGTTCATGGGGAGGCAACGGAATGCGTCGTGTCCATGGGGAGGCAATGGAATGCGTCGTGTTCATGGGGAGGCAACGGAATGCGTCGTGTTCATCGGGAGGCAACGGAACGCGTGGGAGACAACCGGCTGGGTCGGAACAGAATGCGCGGTCGTGTTCATCGGGAGGGCTTGGACGGAACAGGCGATGGAAACGAGGCCTGGCGTACCGTAAAATGGAGGAAACGGCCTTGTGTTCGACCGGCCACGTTCGAAACGGGTTGCTGTTCATCGGGAGGGGTCTGGCATACCGCAAAACGGAGGAAACAGACCTCCTACGGTCGAAACGGGGGTCCTGTTCATTGGGAGGGATGTGGCGTACCGCAAAACGGACGAAACGGACTTGTGTTGGAGCGCTACGGTCGAAACGGGGGTCCTATTCATCGGGAGGGGTGTGGCATACCGCAAAACGGGACTCCACGGGATACTGTTCAACTCCACTGTCGACCCCCTCCAACCTCCATGAGCTACTGTTTATCCACCGTCGACCTCCTCCAGCCTCCACCTGCGACTGTTCATCCATGGGCTCCTGTTCATCCAGCCTCCACCGCATGCTACTCCACCGGCTACTGTTCAACCAGCCCTCTCCACGGGCTCCTGTTCAACCACCCCTCCACGAGCTACTGTTCATCCTGCCCTCCACCGCCTACTGTTCATCCTGCCCTCCATGGGGTGGTCCTGTTCATCCACCCCCACCAGGAACTGTTCTTCCAA
>NC_041392.1:432465574-432490807 GCF_002162155.2 Triticum dicoccoides | reverse complement strand
CATCCCGAGGAAGCATCGATCGGCTTCAGTTAACAGGAGTAGCGAAGGAATCGCTCAATCGGGTTCAGTTAACAGCCATCGATCGATCGCTCGGGTTCAGTAACGCGTAGCCTGCAGTGCAATCGCTCGGGTTCAGTTAGAGCCCAATGCCTCGCTCGGGTTCAGTTAGAGCCAACGCCACGCACACACGCGCGTACGTGTACGAGAGAAACACGCATCGCTCGGCCCCCGACCTCCCACCGTAACCGGGAACTCCCTGAAATTTTCCTCGCCCTCGCTTCTACCATAGTTTTTTCCGTCATGGATGGCCCAAAGAATGTCATGCAGCTATGTCTCCGGCCCGCCCAGGACAAAAAGCCCATTTTTTGTCATGATTTTTTGTCATAGAAGTAGGAGCCCCCACATCTATGATGATACCGGGTTTCGTCACAATTATCGTCATAGAAGTGTCATATGTATGACAGAAAAAAATTTCGTTCGGCCCAAAATGTCACGGATGTGTCTTTTTTTTGTAGTGGGAGTGGACTCCGCTCCTCATTCACGAGAAAATGGCTGGTAATCGGGATGCCCGGTCCCATGCTTAAATTAAAATAATTGCAAACAAAACTCCCCCAGGATTGTTGTTAGTTGGAGGCACCCGTTGTTTCGGACAAGCCATGGATTGATGTTTGTTAGTGGTGGGGGAGTATAAACTTTACCATTCTGTTTGGGAACTGCCTATAGTGTGTGTAGCATGGAAGATATAGAGATCTCTTGGTTGTTATGTTGACAATGAAAGTATACCACTCAAAATATTATTTATCTCTATTTCAAAAATCGAGCTCTAGCACCTCTACAAATCCCGCTTCCTATGAGAAGGGACTATCTATTTACTTTTATGTTGAGTCATCATCCTCTTAATAAAAAGCACCAGTTGGAGAGCACCACTGTCATTTGCATGCATTACTATTAGTTTACATTGAGTATGACTGTGAATGGATCTCTTTTACCATGAATTACAATGTTTAGTCAGTCCTTGATCTTCAGGAGGTGCTCTCCATTTATGTTTTGCGGTCTCAGAAAGGGCTAGCGAGATACCATCTTGTTATATCGTACTATGATTGTTTTGAGAAAGTGTTATCATATGAGATTTACTATTATTGCTCGCTGTTGATTATGCCATTGATATGAATAAACATGAGACCTAAATGTTATTGTGAATATGGTTAGTTCATAATCTTTGCTGAAAACTTGAATGATGGCTTTACATATTTACAACAACAAGATCAAACAGAGTTTGTAAAAGTTTTTCTTTATCACTTTCAGTTTGTCAACTGAATTGCTTGAGTACAAGCAAAGGTTTAATCTTGGGGGAGTTGATACGTCTCCATCGTATCTACTTTTCCAAACACTTTTGACCTAGTTTTGGACTCTAACTTGCATGATTTGAATGGAACTAACCCGGACTGACGCTGTTTTTAGCAGAATTACCATGGTGTTAGTTTTGTGCAGAAATAAAAGTTCTCAGAATGACCTGAAACTTCACGGAGAATATTTTTGGAATTTATAAAAAATACTGGCGAAAGAATCAACACCAGGGCCCACACCCTGTCCACGAGGGTGGGGGGGCGCGCCCCCTGTCTCATGGGCCCCCTGAGGCTCGACCGACCTCAACTCCAACTCTATATATTCACGTTCGGGGAGAAAAAATCAGGGAGAAGGATTCATCATGTTTTACGATACGGAGCTGGCACCAAGCCCTAATCTCTCTCGGGTGGACTGATCGGGAGTCCGTTCGGGGCTCCGGAGAGGGGAATCCGTCGCCATCGTCATCATCAACCTTCCTCCATCACCAATTTCACGATGCTCACCGCCATGCGTGAGTAATTCCATTGTAGGCTTGCTAGACGGTGATGGGTTGGATGAGATTTATCATGTAATCGAGTTAGTTTTGTTAGGGTTTAATCCCTAGTATCCATTATGTTCTAAGATTGATGTTGTTATGACTTTGCTATGCTTAATGCTTGTCACTAGGGCCCAAGTGACATGATTTCAGATATGAACCTGTTATGTTTTCATGAATATATGTGAGTTCTTGATCCTATCTTGCAAGTCAATAGTCACCTACTATGTGTTATGATCCGGTAACCCCGAAGTGACAATAATCGGGACCACTCCCTGGGATGACTATAGTTTGAGGAGTTCATGTATTCACTAAGTGCTAATGCTTTGTTCCAGTACTCTATTAAAAGGAGGCCTTAATATCCCTTAGTTTCCAATAGGACCCCGCTGCCACAGGAGTGTAGGACAAAAGATGTCATGCAAGTTCTTTTGAATAAGCGCGTATGACTATATTCGGAATACGTGCCTACATTACATTGATGAACCGGAGCTAGTTCTGTGTCACCCTATGTTATAACTGTTGCATGAGGAATCGCATCCGACATAATTATCCATGACTGATCCATTGCCTACAAGCTTTGCACATATTGATCTTTGCTTAGTTACTTTTTCGTTGACACTGTTACAATCACGACAAAACCAACGCTGTTACCTTTGCCACCGTTACCGTTACTTCCATATTACTTTGCTACAGATATTAAGTCTTTCAGGTGCGATTGAATTGACAACTCAACTGTTAATACTTGAGAATATTATTTGGCTCCCCTTGTGTCGTATCAATAAATTTGGGTTGAATACTCTACCCTCGAAAACTGTTGCGATCCCCTATACTTGTGGGTTATCAAGTGACATCTCATGAGCAACAATTCTACCAATGACTTCCGTGGGCTTGAGATCTTTGTAATTGGGTATCATTTGGATCAAAGTGCACAAGGTATCATATTTTCCATCCAAGGCTCTTTTGATCTTATTGATGATGAATTTGTCGGTCATCTCTTCACTTCCTAAGACAGCAATCTCTTCACTTCCTAAGACGGCAATCTCATTTGTGATGAGAGCAAGCCTAGAGTACATTTCGGCGACTCCTTCCCCATACTTCATCTTGAACTTTTCAAGTTGACTTTGAAGCACATCCAATTAGGATTCCATGACAGACTCAGTACCTTCATGCATATCAACCAAAGTATCCCAAAATTCTTTTCATTTTCAAGGCGTCTGATTTTGTTGAATTCTTCCGGGCACAATCCATTGAAGAGAATACCACGCGCTTGAGCATTGTATTGTATCATCTTCAATTCTTCTGTGGTCGCCTCATGATCCGGGTCTTTACCATCTTCGAAGAATTCACCTTGCAAGCCAACATGCACGACAACCCAAATGGCGGGGTTATGACCAAGAATATGCATTTTCTTATGCTTCCAACTAGTAAAATTTGTACCATCAAAGTAAGGACCTCTACGGTGATAGTTACCCTCCCTAGACGACATACTCTACGGTGATAGTTACCCTCCCTGATCACCAAATCTATGTATATGAAGGCTAATGTAGACCAAAGCTCTAATACCACTTGTAGGATCAAAACTATGTCTAGAGGAGGGCGATTAGACTACTTGACCAAATAAAAATCTATCCTTTTCCCAATTTTAGTTGTGGCAGATTTTAGCAATTAGCACAAGTCAAGCAATCAACATACACATGCAATTCTAGGAGTATAGCAGCGGAAAGTAAAACATTGCGTATGAAGGTAAAGGGGAGGGTTTGGAGTATGTAAACACAATGGAGTCACGCAGATTTTGGTGTGGTTCTGAAAGGTGGTGCTATCGTACATCACGTTGATGGAGACTTCAACCCACGAAGGGTAACTGTTGCGCAAGTCCATGGAGGGCTCCACCCACGAAGGCTCCATGAAGAAGCAACCTTGTCTATCCCACCATGGCCATCACCCATGAAGGACTTGCCTCACTCGAGTAGATCTTCACGAAGTAGGCGATCTCCTTGCCCTTACAAACTACTTGGTTCAACTCCGCATCACAACAGAGGCTCCCAAGCGACACGTAGCCAATCTAGGAGACACCACTCTCCAAAAGGTAATAAATGGTGTGTAGATGATGAACTCCTTGCTCTTGTGCTTCAAATGACAGTCTCCCCAACACTCAACTCTCTCTCATAGATTTAGCTATGGTGGAAGAGGGATTTGAGTGGAAAGCAACTTGGGGAAGGCTAGAAATCAAGGTTCAAAAGGTTGGAATGGAATCTCTTGATCTCAACACATGAGTAGCTGGCTCTCTCTCAGAAAATGGATGGTAGAAGTGTAGGCACGTTCTGATGGTTGTCTCACTAATGGAGAAGGGGGTGGAGGGGTATATATGGCATCCACAAAAATCCAACCGTTACACACTTTTGTGCCATCTCGGTGGCAGCGATTAGAAAACTTGGTGGGACCGATATGTTCAAAAATATGAACGTTAGGAATCTCGGTGAGACCGACTAGAACAACTCAGTGGGACCGATGTGCTAGGGCATAGGGAAAACATCATCTCGGTGGCGCTGACTGCATCGACTCGGTGGGACTGAGATGAAGCAATAAGCAACAGAGAATCTGTCAAGCCAACTCGGTGAGACCGATTGCACGAACCCGGTGAGACCGAAGCGAATGCAATAGATCACAGAGCGCTGGTAGGGCCATCTCGATGAGACCGAGATCCATATCAGTGTGACCTAATCATTAGGGTTTCCGGCAGTGGCTATGTCAAGTGAACTCGGTGGCTCCAGGTAGAAAGAATTGTTGGGGGCGAGTTTGGAGTTAGGGTTTGATAGCGACTTGAAGCTACGTCGGTAGTTCCCCAAAGAGGAAGGGATGATGCAGCACAACAACGATAGGTATTTCCCTCGGTGATGAAACCAAGGTTATCGAACCGGTAGAGGAGGACCAAGCTACAACACGTGAACAACACCTACACACAAATAACAAATACTCGCAACCCGGTGTATTAAAGGGGTTGTCAATCCATTTCGGGTAACGGCGCCAAAAATGGACAACTGGGCATGAACAAATTGTAGTAGATTGATAGATCGAACGCCAAATAAAATAAATTGCAGCAAGGTATTTTTGTATTTTTGGGTTTAATAGATCTGAAAATAAAAGGCAAATAATATGAGAAAGAGACACGGGGGCCATAGGTTTCACTTGTGGCTTCTCTCGAGAAAAATAGCAAACGGTGGGTAAATGAATTACTGTTGGGCAATTGATAGAACTTCAAATACTCATGACGATATCCAGACAACGATCATTATATAGGCATCACGTCCAAGATTAGTAGACCAACTCTTGCCTGCATCTACTACTATTACTCCACACATTGACCACTATCCAGCATGCATCTAGTGTATCAAGTTCATGGAGAAACGGAGTAATGCAATAAGAACGATGACATGATGTAGACAAGATCTATTTATGTAGAAATAGACCCCATTGTTTTATCCTTGGTAGCAACGATACATACGTGTCGGTTCCCCTTCTATCACTGGGATCAAGCACCGTAAGACCGAACCCACTACAAAGCACCTCTTCCCATTGCAATATAAATAGACCATGTTGGCCAAACAAAACCCAAATATCAGAGAAGAAATACGAGGCTATAAGCAATCATGCATATAAGAGATCAAAGAAACACAAATAACTTTCATGGATAAAAAGAGATAGATCTGATCATAAACTCAAAGTTCATAGGATCCCAACAAACACACCTCAAAAGAGTTACATCATATGGATCTCCATGAGACCATTGTATTGAGAATTAAACGAGACAGAGGAAGCCATCTAGCTACTAACTACGGACCCGAAGGTCTACAAAGAACTACTCACGCATCATCGGAGAGGCACCAATGGAGGTGGTGAACCCCTCTGTGATGGTGTCTAGATTGGATCTAGTGGTTCTGGACTCTGCGGTGGCTGGAATTGATTTTTGTCGACTCCCATAGGGTTTCTGGAATATTGGGGTATTTATAGAGTAAAGAGGCGGTCCAGGGGCACCCGATGTGGACCCTGGTGGGTTGTGCTCCCCTTGGAGCAGCCCCCAGGTGCTTCTTCGGCCCATTGGTTGTCTTCTGGTCCAAAAAAATCCACAAAAAGTTTCGCTGCATTTGGACTCCGTTTGGTATGGATTATCTGCAATGTAAAAAACTTGCAAAAAGCAGCAACTCGCACTTGGCAGTATGTCAATAGGTCAGTACCAAAAAATGATATAAAATGATTATAAACATCCAAGATTGATAATATAACAACATGGAACAATAAAAAATAATAGATATGTTGGAGACGTATCAGCATCCCCAAGCTTAATTCCTGCTCGTCCTCAAGTAGGTAAATGATGTGGAATGCTGCCTAACATGTCATATCATATTCTTTTCCTTATAGCATGGACATTGGACTTTTATATTGTTCAAAGCAATAGTCTAGTTTTGACATGATAACTTAAATACTCAAGCATATCAACAAGCAACCATGTCTTTCAAAATATCAACGTTAAAATAAGCTATCCCTAGCCCATCATGCTCAATCATTGATCCATTCATGAAACACACTCGCATATTAACTACACCCAATGCTCAAGTACGATCATAGTGACTTTTAGTTGGTGCTTTCATAAGAGAAGATGGAGACTCAAATTCAAAAAATAAAATTGCATAAAGTAAAAGAAAGGCCCTTTGCAGAGGGAAGTAGGGATTTGTAGAGGTGCCAGAGCTCAAAGCGAAAATTGAGCGATAATAAAATTTTGATAGGCATACTTTTCCCACCAACGAAAACGACTTAAAGTTCCCGACACTTTTCATGCTAGATATATCATAGGCGGTTCCCAAACAGAAATTGAAGTTTATTCCTTTTTCCACCATACTTTCACTTTCCATGGCTAACCGTATCCACGGGTGCCTTCCATACCATCACTTTCCAAGGAATTTATAATTTGACAACATAAAGTAAATTCATTTCTCATTTCGGGACTGGGCATCCCTAATACCTTTTCCCTACTATCATGCAATGACAAGTGAATAAAAACTCATCGTGAGAATAACACATCTAGCATGGAAAATATTAGCCACCCCTCACTGCCTCACGAGCACTACGAGCACACAAAATAGAAATTTACTTTGAATATTAGAGATGGAACGTGCAAATTTTCTGAGAACGGCAAAAGAATACCGCATATAGGTAGGTATAGTGGACTCATGTGGCAAAACTGGTTCAAAGGATTTTGGATGCATAAGTAGTGATCATACTTGGTGCAAAATGAAGGCTAGCAAAAGCTTAGTAAGCGACCAACCAAGAAACGAATAATCTCATAAGAAAGCATTAAGCATAATTAACACCGAATAATGCACCACAAGTAGGATATAATTTTATCGCATGACTATTGACTTTCGTGCTTGCATAGGGAATCACAAACCTTAACACCAATATTCTTACTAAAGCATAATTACTCATCAAGATGACTCACATATCACATCATCATATCTCAAAACTATTACTAAGAATCAAGTTTATTTTGTCCAATGATCTTCATGAAAGTTTTTATTATATCCTTCTTGGATATCTATCACTTTGGGACTAATTTTCATATGTTTCTTTTGACAAGCTCAAACAAATATAAGTGAAGATCATGAGCATAATATTTCGTTCTCTCAAATTAATTTAAGTGAAGCAAGAGAGAATTTCTTGAAAATTTAACTAACTCTCAAATAAATCTAAGTGAAGCAAGATAGCATTTCTACAAAAATACGAAAGCACACCATGCACAAAAAGATATAAGTGAAGGACTAGAGCACATCCATAGCTCATAAAAATTTAAGTGAAGCATAGAGAGCAATTTTAACAAGTCATGGCATAATTTTGGCTCTCTCAAATAGGTGTGTCCAGCAAGGGATCAAGACTTTAAAACACAAAATAAAGCAGGCAAAGACTCATATCATACAAGACTCTCCAAGAAAAACACATAGTATGTGACGAATAAAAATATAGCTTCGAGTAAAATACCAATGGTCGTTAGAAGAAAGAGGGGATGCCACTCGGGGCATCCCCAAGCTTAGTTGATTGCTCTCTGTTGGATAATAGCTTGGGATGCTGGGGCATCCCCAAGCTTAGGCTCTTCTTACTCCTTATTCCTTCATCCATCGTAAGATAACCCAAAACATGAAAACTTCAATCACACAAAACTCAACAAAATCCTTCATGAGATTCGTTAGTATAAGAAAGCAAATCACTACTATAGGTGTTGCAGCAAACCAATTGATATTTTGTTCTTGCATTATATCTACTGTATTCCAACTTCTCTATGGCAAAAAATCATCAAATAAAACCGTAGAATCATCGAAATAAGCACACAACGCAAAGAAAAACAGAATCTGTCAAAAACAGAACAGTTTGTAGCAATCTGGATATTTCGAATACTTTTGTAACTTCAAAAACTCTGAAACATTAGGACGACCTGGGAAATTTGTATATTAATCTACTGCAAAAGGAATTGGTAATTTATCGCTCTCTGGTTAAAATGAGAATTATTTTTGCGAGGGCAAAAGTTTCTGTTTTTTCAGCAAGATCAAACAACTATCACCCAAGAAGATCCTAAAGGCTTTACTTGGCACAACCACTAATTAAAACACAAAAAATGCAATCATAACAGTAGCATAATTGTGCTAACACTCAAGAACAGAAAGCAAAAAGCAAAAATAAATTGTATTCATTGGGTTGCCTCCCAAGCGCTATAGTTTTACGCCCTTAGCTAGGCATAAAGCAAAAGGATCTAAGTTTTGTCATCTTTGGTTCGAGATCCATAAGATGCCCTCATGATTGATTCATATGGTGGCCTAATTCTTGTTCAAGGGAAGTGTTCCATACCCTTCCTCAAAGGAAATTGGAACTTAATATTGCCTTCTTTCATATCAATCACGGCACTGATAGTGCGTAAAAATGGTATACCAAGAATAATTGGACAAGACTGATTGCAATAAATATCAAGAACAATAAAATATTTGGGCACATAATTCATATTTGCAAGAATAAGAACATCATTAATTCTTCCCATAGTCTTTTTAATATTAGAATCCACCAAGTGCAAATTTAAAGAACATTCTTCAATATCGGTAAGACCAAGCACATCACATAAAGATTTCGGAATTGTAGAAACACTAGAACCCAAGTCACACAAAGCAAAAAAAACTCATAATTTTTAATCTTGACTTTGATAGTAGGTTACCATTCATCATGTAATTTTCTAGGAATTGAAACTTATAATTCCAACCTTTCTTCTAAAGCTTTCATCATAACATCAACAATATGTTTAGTAAAAGCTTTATTTTGTTCATAAGAATGGGGTGAATTTATCATGGATTGCAACAAAGAAATACAATCAATCAAAGAGAAACTATCATAATTAAACTCTTTGTAATCCAAAAGAGTGGGCACAACACTAGTTAAAGTTTTGACCTCTTCAAACCCACTTTTATCAATTTTCTCAAGAAGATTTTCACCCTCCGAATTATCGGGACGCCTTCTAACTAAAGTTGACAATTCTCCAGTCCCTTCTCATCAATCTTAACTTTACTAAACAATGAATCAATAGAAGAAACACCAATCATTTTAAGATCTTCATCACTTTTACGAAAGTAATCACTAGAAAATGCTTTTTCTAACAATTCTCTTCTAGCTCTAAGCATAGCGATTCTTTTCTTACTTTCATCCATAGAAAAATAAAGAGCTTTAATTGATTCCTCAACCTTAGGCACAAAAATGTTGATCTTTATATTTTCCACATCATGAGAAATTCTATCAACACCTCAAGACAAATCATCAATCTTATTCAACTTTTCTTGTATGGTAGTGTTGAAAACTTTTTGCGTGTTGATAAATTATTTAATATTATTCTCAAGATCAGAGGTGTTCCTATTATTATTATAAGAAGGATTTCCATAGGAATTACCATAATTATTAGAGGAATTACTAGGAAAAGGCCCAAGATTAAAATTACCTCTATAAGCATTGTTATTGAAATTGTTTTGCAAGATAAAATTCGCATCTACAACATCACTATCTTTCTCAATAAAAGTAGACAAAGGCATATAATTGAAATCAATAGGAGCACTTTTACTAGCAACCAATTTCATAAAAGCATCAACTTTTTCACTCAAAGAAGAATTTCTTCAACCGAATTAACTTTTTTACTAGTAGGGGCTCTTTCGGTATGCCATTGTGAATAATTTTCCATGATATTATCAAGCAATTTGGTGGCTTCACCCAAAGTAATTTCCATAAAAGTACCACCCACGGCGGAATCTAAAATATTGCGAGAAACAAAATTCAACCCCGCATAAATTTTTTGTATGATCATCCAAAGATTTAACCCATGAGTTGGGCAATTCCTTAGCATCATTTTCATCCTTTCCCAAGATTGTGCAACATGCTCATGTTCAACTTGCTTGAAGTTCATGATCTGGGTTCTAAGGGAAATAATTTTTCCGTACAGAAAATACTTAGTGATAAAAGCATCTTTGCACTTATTCCAAGAATCGATAATATTGCGAGGCAAAGAAGACAACCAAATTTTTGGAACATCATGCAAAGAAAATGGAAATAATTTCATCTTCACAGTACCATTGTCCGCATCTTTTTTCTTTTTCATATCGTATAATTCCGTGAAGGTATTAAGATGCGATGCGACATCCTCATTAGGAGTACCGGAAAATTGATCTTTCATAACAAGATTCAGCAAAGCAGTATTAATATCACAAGACTCCGTACTAGTGGCGGAGGAGCAAGAAGAGTGCCAATAAAATCATTGTTGTTGCTATTTGAGAAATCACACAACATGGTGCTCTCTTGAGCCATGATGACTACACAACAAGATTGCACTCAAAAACAGATTCGGCAAGAAAACGACGAACAAAAAAGAGGGCGAATAAAATGACAAATTTTTGTGAAGTGGGGGAGAGGAAAATGAGAGGCAAATGGCAAATAATGTAAATTGCGAGGAGATGAGATTTGTGATTAGGAACCTGGTATATGTAGAAGATCTTCGCCCACAACGGCGCCAGAAATTCCTTTTGATAGCAGCTTGAAACTACGTCAGTTGTTCCCCAAAGAGGAAGGGATGATGCAGCACATCAACGGTAGGTATTTCCCTCAGTGATGAAACCAAGGTTATCGAAATAGTAGGAGGACCAAGCTACAAGACGTAAACATCACCTGCACACAAATAACAAATACTCGCAACCCGACGTATTAAAGGAGTTGTCAACCCCTTTCGGGTAACGGCTCCAGAAATTGGCAAACAGACGTGAATAAATTGTAGTAGATTGATAGATCGAACGCCAAATAAAATAAATTGCAGGAACGTATTTTTATATTTTTGGGTTTAATATATTCGAAAATAAAAGGCAAACAAAATAGATCGCAAAGGCAAATAATATGATAAAGAAACCCGGGGGCTGTAGGTTTCACTAGTGGCTTCTCTCGAGAAATATAGCAAGCGGTGGGTAAACAATTACTGTTGGTCAATTGATAGAACTTCAAACACTCATGACGATATCCAGGCAATGATCATTATATAGGCATCACGTCCAAGATTAGTAGACTGACTCCTGCCTGCATCTACTACTATTACTCCACACATCGCCCGCTATCCAGCATGCATCTAGTGTATTAAGTTCATGGAGAAATGGAGCAATGCAATAAGAACGATGACATGATGTAGACAAGATCTATTTATGTAGAAATAGACCCCATCATTTTATCCTTAGTAGCAATGATACATACGTGCCGGTTCCCCTTCTATCACTGGAATCAAGCATCGTAAGATCGAACCCACTACAAAGCACCTCTTCCCATTGCAAGATAAATAGATCAAGTTGGCCAAACAAAACCCAAATATCGAAGAAGAAATACGAGGCTATAAGCAATCATGCATATAAAAGAGATCAAAGAAACTCAAATAACTTTCATGGATAAAAAGAGATAGATCTAACCATAAACTCAAAGTTCATCGGATCCCAACAAACACACCGCAAAAGTGTTACATCAAATGGATCTCCATGAGACCATTGTATTGACAATCAAAAGAGAGAGAGAGGAAGCCATCTAGCTACTAACTACGGACCTGATGGTCTACAAAGAACTACTCACGCATCATCAGAGAGGCACCAATGGAGGTGGTGAACCCCTCTGTGATGGTGTCTAGATTGGATCTGGTGGTTCTGGACTCTACGGCGGCTGGAATTGATTTTTGTCGGTCCCCTAGGGTTTATGGAATATTGGGGTATTTATAGAGTAAAGAGGCGGTCCGGGGGGCACCCGAGGTGGGTAGAACACACCAGGGGGCGCCTGGGCCTCCAGGCGCGCCCTGGTGGGTTGTGCTCCCCTAGGAGTAGCCCCCAGGTGCTTCTTCGGCCCATTGGTTGTCTTCTGGTCCAAAAAAATTCACAAAAGGTTTCGCTGCATTTGGACTCCGTTTGGTATTGATTATGTGCGATGTAAAAACATGCAAAAACAACAATTGGCACTTGGCACTATGTCAATAGGTTAGTACAAAAAAATGATATAAAATGACTATAAAATGATTATAAACATCCAAGATTGATAATATAACAGCATGGAACAATCAAAAATTATAGATACGTTGGAGACGTATCAGGGTTTTGACATATTTGGATGGAGAAAGTGAATGAGGGTTTTGGAGCAATATCACTAAGCACTTGAGCAAGTAGACCATTAAGCAACACCCCATCCCCTTTTAATCGTACTAGCTTTCCTATGGACTCAATGTGATCTTGGATCACTTAAATAGAAATGAATAGTCTGGAACTTTTGCCAATCTTTCTCCTGATCATTTTGAGGGGTCGACATCTCTAGTCCATGCCATGCCAATCATTGAACATCCTGAAATTTTTATCTTGAATGGATATTAGTTCAATGAGCTATATGTTGTTATGAATTACCGAAACCACATGGGGAATAGTTGCACTTTCAGTAGCCCCAGATACCGTTGAGAGAACGCTTCTGCTGCAATCCTGAGAGTTTGTTTGAGTTCCTCTCTTAGGGGCGCTGTGGTATTGCCACAGAAAATAAAACTTTTCTCATGTTTTATAGCTTGACCCGAACAATCATCATAGATCGGAGAATCTCATTTAGTCTAGTGGAATTCTGTGTTTCTGCACTAAGGAAGACCAAACTATCATTGTTGGGGATATGACTATTAGGTATGACCCGCCCAGGAGGGGTCGAGTCATATCATTGGCGACTTATCAATGAAGATGTCGGATCATAGCAAGCCCACTGACGACCCAAGACCCAGAGGTGACTTGAGGCCCAGGGGATGAACCTCCACATGTATAACTTATATTGTAAGGAAAGATTAGTTAGTCACCGAGCCGGACACATTGTGTATGAGACGGCCGGGACTCTGTAAGCCGCCGTCCGTCAGCCTATGTACATGAAGGGACGACCCGGCGGCGGGTTAAAGGCAAGAAACAACAGATCGAGAACTAGGTCAAGCGTATTCGCTCCCTGGTAATCAAAACCCAAGCAATACAACCCAAACTGGAATAGGCCTTTGCCTCCACCGCGAGGGGCCGACCAATATAAACTCTCTGTGTCCTTTGTCCAGATTAACCCCTTTAAGCTAACCTAGTTGCGATGGCTCCACGACTAAGTCATTCCACTAAGACATCTGTTGTGTCAAGTCCACGACAGGTGGTGCCCACCATGGGGCCAGCGCATGATGGTTTCGAGTTCTTGAAGGGCGGCTTCCAAGGGATCAAGGGATATGTTGTGGGCAGGATGACCAAGAGTCGTCGCGGCAAGCTCTACATCGATGACGCGGGCTGGGGCCCCGAGGCCGGCTCAATTGAGTATGGGTACCGGGTCCCCTTTGGCGGAATCCACGTCTTCATCGGCAAGATTGGTGAACCGGTCCCTGAGTCGGACACCTACATCGGCTTCATTGAGACGGCTCAGCGTGCATGACCCGCCCAGGTTCAACCCGCCATGAATCACGCCTTTGTTGGTTTCATCCATCGGGCAGAATTTGAGGAAGGATCTGTGTCTGGTGGTGAGATGGCCATCTACTCTGATGGTGAATCGTCCATAGGCGAGACCAATTCAATGTATCAAGTACAAGACGGCTGGCTTGGGCGTTGCTCCAATGGTGACAGTATTCCGGACCCCTATGAGCCGCCGAATAGGGCTGCGATCTTCATGGCCGGTACACAGCCAGCGCTTGGTTCAACGACCGCTGCGGCTATGACCTCCAGCTCAAAGGTTGCAGCGACAACTGGTGCTAGCGGCTCTGCGCGCCCACTGGCTCACGTTCTGACAGAGTTGTTGGAGGCTTTGGCGACTTTGATGGGAGTGGAGGTAACCCCGGACACTCAGGAACAACATAAGGTGGATGTTGCGAGGTTACGAGATGAGATAACTCAAGCCAAGGAACATCTATCGGCTGAGAATGCTAGGATGGCCACGGAGTGAGCGGCTTTGGACGTACAGGCACAGCGGATTCAGGGAGACTCTTTCCAGCTCACCTTGGATCAAAATGCTTCAAATGAAGTCATGATAAGGAGACACCAGAGTCGCTTACCTCTAGAGTACGATGCGAGAAACATTTTCAACACGCTAGGCGCAGGGACCAGTGACCCGCCCGTGGTGAACCGGGCGGTTGAGGCGCCCGTGACTGGAGCACTGGTTCAACCTTGTGCTATGGATCCACCTCGTTTGGAGGTGACTCCGCTCCATCGTGTTCCGACACCTCCAGGTCATTATTCTAACCCTTTGGATAACATGATCACTGCAGCATCACGGTTGGCGGCTCTTCTAGTTGAAGGAGACTCTCCAGCTATGATAGAGATGTGGAGGGCCAGAGATCTTCTTCAAACGGCCATGGCTCAACAAGCGGCTTATTCGTATAGCCATGAACAGATTCACTCAACCCCTCGTCCAAGCCGGAGTTATAGCAGGCACATTGACTCACCGGCAGTTTCAAGCAGTGAACAGCGCCGTAACCAGCCTCGTGGGAATGACCCAGCGCGCGATGGTGTTGATTCTCAGACTTTGGTGGACCAGGGCAGGGCGTGTTGGGAGGCGGAGTTGGCGGCTTAGCTAGTGGCTCAACAACAGCCACCGATTTATCCGTCAACATCTATGGAGGCAGGAGTGACATCGGGAATATTGGGTGTGCCCTGTTTAGCGCCGGCTCTGCACAACGAGTGTTTGCCTACGGATTTCAAGGGCCCCCATAATGTGCCTAATTATACGGCGGGTCAGCTCCCTAAGGCTTGGATTGAAATTTATGAGATGGTCATGGAGATGCTGGATGTCAGTGATGCTGCATGTGCTAAATATTTCACCATGATGTTGGATGGGCCGACTTGTACTTGGTCAAAAGGGCTGCCCGCTAACTCCATAAGATCATGGGCAGAGTTGACATCCCGTTTCATACAAAATTTTAAAGACACATGCAAGTAGCCCCTGTCAATCCTGGATTTGGATTCTTGTGTCCAAGGTGAGGGCGAGCCAACAACCAATTGGGTGCGTTGGATCTCAGCTGTTATACACTCATCGGATAGTATCGATGCCGGTTCAGTAGTCCTGATATTGGAGAAGAATTGCCGGTTCCTCCCCCTTAAGCAGAAACTGGGGTGGCTTAAGCGCCATTGCAATGACATGGGGGAGCTCATGGCGGCTCTCGTTAAATATACCGATTCTGATAGTACCAAGGACCCCGACTCTGATGAAGAAAATCCGGGTAAAGGAAATAAGAGTGGGAGTGCGAAGGGACAGCAGCATAACACGGCGGGTCATGGTGGCAACGGTAAGTGCAAGGTGGAGAGCGGTTTAAACTTTGTGGCCATCGCCAATGCGCAGAATAATAACCAGCATCGCAAGGGGAAGCCGCCCCATTTTGAAGGGCCAAAGTTTATCCTTGAAGCGATGATGAGCCAGCCTTGCCCAAAGCATGGCACGCAAGAGAAGTCGGCGAATCATTTGTGGAAGGATTGCTTCATTATGAGGGAGTATAGGAATTCCAATTTTTTTCCAGAATAATCATGGCCCGAATGGCCGTTCAGGATCCGACTTTCACGGGCATGGCTTTGGTGGTGGCGGTTCAAACTTTGGTTTCCAAGGCCAAGGCAATCAAGGTGGTTTCAATCAGCAGTCTGGTCAAGGGAATCAGCAACAACAATCGGGTTATCAGAGTAATCCAAAGTAGTTGAATAGTGGATAGTATCATGTGTTCACCACAAGTTTATGTAAACGGGGCCTGGAGATTCATAAAAGGGCGGTGAAGGTAGTTGAGCCGACGATTCCCCGTTACTTGCAATGGTCTGAACATCCTATTCTCTGGAGCCGTGAGGATCACCCGCCCCGAGTTGGCAATCCGGGTCATTTAGCTTTGGTGGTTGCGCCTTAGGTTGGGGGTTACAAATTCACTAAGGTGCTGATGGATGGAGGCAGTAGTATCAATATCCTTTACTACGAAACTTTTCGTCATATGAGTTTGACTGACAAGGATCTTAAGCCGTCTAACACTATTTTTCATGGTGTGGTGCCTGGTAAGTCGGCATATCCAGTAGGCAAGATAGCTTTGGAAGTGGCCTTTGGTGATGATCATGATTCTAGAGTTGAGACATTGACCTTTGAGGTGGTTAATATTAAGAGCCCTTATCATGCTTTATTTGGGTGGCCGGCTTATGCTAAGTTCATGGCAATGCCTTGTTATGTTTATCTGTAGCTCAAGATACCGGGTTACAAGGGTACCATCATAGTGCATGAGAACAAGAAGATAGCTTTGGAATGTGAAGAGGGCAATGATGCATATGTTGAGTCTGTTTGTGCAACAGAAGAGTTGAAGTTTTACAAAGATAATGTTGACCCGGCAGATATGACACCTTTGAAGAAGCCAACCACAGAGCATGACCCTCTGTTGAAGTTGAAATCGGCAGATGGCACTAACTTGGTTGATTTTGTTCCTGGCGATTCATCCAAGCAGTTTAGTATCAATGCCAATCTAGATCCAAAATAGGAAGGCGCTGATACGTCTCCGTCGTATCTACTTTTCCAAACACTTTTGCCCTTGTTTTGGACTCTAACTTGTATGATTTGAATGGAACTAACCCGGACTGAAGCTGTTTTCAGCAGAATTACCATGATGTTGTTTTATGTGCAGAAAACAAATATTCTCGGAATGACCTGAAACTCCACGGGAGGTCTTAGAAAAAATAATAAAAAATGCTCGCCAAATATGAAGACCAGGGGGCCCACACCCTTTCCATGAGGGTGGGGGCGGCCCCCCGTAGGGCGCGCCCCCGTACCTCGTGGGCCCCCTGTTGACCCTCCAACGCCAACTCCAACTCTATATATTTGCTTTCAGAGATAAAAAATTAGAGAGAAGAAATCATCACGTTTTACGATACGGAGCCGCCACCAAGCCCTAAAACCTCTCGGGAGGGCTGATCTGGAGTCCGTTCGGGGCTCCGAAGAGGGGGATTCGTCGCCGTTGTCATCATCAACCATCCTCCATCACCAATTTCATGATGCTCACCGTCGTGCGTGAGTAATTGCATCGTAGGCTTGCTGGACGGTGATGGGTTGGATGAGATTTATCATGTAATCAAGTTAGTTTTGTTAGGGTTTGATCCCTAGTATCCATTATGTTCTGAGATTGATGTTGCTATGACTTTGCTATGCTTAATGCTTGTCACTAGGGCCCGAGTGCCATGATTTCAGATCTGAACCTATTATGTTTTCATGAATATATGTGAGTTCTAGATCCTATCTTGCAAGTCTATAGTCACCTACTATGTGTTATGATCCGGCAACCCCGAAGTGACAATAATCGGGACCACTCCCGGTGATGACCAGAGTTTGAGGAGTTCATGTATTCACTATGTGCTAATGCTTTGTTCCGGTTCTCTATTAAAAGGAGGCCTTAATATCCCTAAGTTTCCAATAGGACCCTGCTGCCACGGGAGGGTAGGACAAAAGATGTCATGCAAGTTCTTTTCCATAAGCACGTATGACTATATACGGAATACATGCCTACATTACATTGATGAATTGGAGCTAGTTCTGTGTCACCCTATGTTATGACTGTTACATGACGAATCGCATCTGGCATAATTATCCATCACTGATCCGGTGCCTATGAGTTTTCCATATACTGGTTTTCGCTTATTTACTTTTCCGCTGCTACTGTTACAATCACTACAAAATACCAAAAACATTACTTTTGCTGTCTTTTACTTTTGTTGCCGCTACCACCACTATCATATTACTTTGCTACTAAACACTCTGCTGCAGATACTAAGTTTCCAGGTGTGGTTGAATTGACAACTCAGCTGCTAATACTTGAGAATTTTCTTTGGCTCCCCTTGTGCCGAATCAATAAATTTGGGTTGAATACTCTACCCTCGAAAGCTGTTGCGATCCCCTATACTTGTGGGTTATCAAACTCGCTCATCGAGTTCATCCGTGAGAACTGGGACATCTTTGCATGGAAGCCTTCAGACATGCCGGGTGTACCGAGGGAACTCGCTTAGCACACTCTCAATATTGATCCGAAGTTTAAACCGGTCAAGCAATTCCTTCGTCACTTCGATGAAGAGAGGTGTAAGGCCATTGGTGAAGAAGTGGCCCGACTCTTGGTAGATGGGTTCATTGTTGAAGTTTTTCATCCTGAATGGTTGGCTAACCCGGTGCTGGTGCTTAAGAAAAATGGTACTTGGCGCATGTGTGTGGATTACACCGACCTTAATAAAGCCTGCCTGGCCGATCCTTTTGCTCTTCCCCGTATTGATCAGATTGTTGATGCTACGTCGGGTTGTGAGCGTTTGAGTTTTTCGGATGCTTATTCTGGGTATCATCAGATCAAGATGATAGCTAAGGACCAGGAGAAGACAGCCTTCATCACTCCCTTTGGAGCCTTCTGCTATGTGTATATGCCCTTTGGGCTCAAGAGTGCCCAGGCGACTTACCAGCGGTGTGTTAAAAATTGTCTTCATGGTCAGATTGGATGCAATGTTCATGCTTATGTGGATGATATTGTTGTGAAATCCAGGAAGAAGGAAACCTTGATAGATGATTTGAAAGAAACCTTTGACAATCTCCGGGTCTACAAGATGATGCTTAACCCAACCAAGTGTGTCTTTGGTGTACTAGCGGGCAAGCTCTTGGGCTTTTTGGTTTCTGAAAGGGGCATCGAAGCTAACCCGGAGAAAATCAAGGCCCTTACTTCCTTGGCTAAATCAGCGTGTACTAATGATGTTCAATGTCTGGCGGGTCGTATTGCGGCCTTAAGCCGGTTGATAAGCCGGTTGGGAGAAAAAGCTATCCCTCTATACCAAATGATGAAGAAAACAGATCACTTTGTCTGGAGTGATGCTGCTGATCAGGCGTTTGAAGCCTTGAAGAAACAATGAGCTGAGCCGCCGATCCTTGCTGCTCCTATTGATAAAGAGCCCTTGTTGTTATATGTGGCTGCCAATAGCAGAGCTGTCAGTGTGGCAATTGTTGTGGAAAGGAAGGAATCATGCAAGGAATATCCGGTTCAGCGGCCGGTTTATTACATCAGTGAGGTGCTCATTGAGTCCAAGTAGAGATATCCACATTGGCAAAAGCTGCTATATGGGCTGTTCATGGCTAGTCGGAAGCTCACGCAATATTTCCGTGGTCATCCCATCACTGTGGTTAGTTCTGCTCCTTTAGGGGATATTATTCAGACCAGAGAGGCCACAGGTCGGGTAGCTAAATGGGCCATTAAGCTTGGACCCCATGGTTTGAAGTATATGCCTCGGACGGCTATCAAGTCTCAAGCACTTGTGGATTTTATCAATGACTGGACTGAGCTGCAGATGCCTCGAGAGAAGCCAGATAGCACATATTGGACTATTCACTTCGATGGATCCAGGAAGTTGGAGGGCTCGGTGGCTGGAGTTGTTTTGACTTCCCCGCGAGGTGACACATTTTGTTATGTTTTAAGGTTGATGTTCCCTTGTACTAACAATGAAACTGAGTATGAATCCTTACTCCATGGTCTTTGGATGGCTAAAGAGATGAATCTAAGCCGAGTGAGGTGTTTTCGTGACTCAAATTTGGTGGCACATCAAGTTTCAGGCACTTGGGACTCTAAGGACCCACTCATGGTGGCTTACCGCCGCGAGGTTGACGCTATTGCTGGTCATTTCAAAGGTTATCAAGTGGTACGTGTGGATCACAGGAAGAATGAGGCGGTTGATGCTTTGAGCCGGTTAGGGTCCTAGCGTAAGCCGGTGCCACCTAACGTTTTCCTTGATATTCTGCATAGCCCTTCAGTCAAATTGCCTACGGATGAAGATCTTGCTATTCCTGACCCAGAGGCACAATTGGTGGCGGCTCTTCATGCTATTCATGACTGGACAGTTCCATATTTGGCTTATCTGGCCCGGGGCGAGTTACTTGAAGATGAAACTTTAGCCTGGCAGATAACCCGGCGATCCAAGTCAATGACCATTGTCAATGGAGAGTTGCATCATTGCAGTGTCTCAGGGGCGTTTGAACGTTGTGTTTCTCCTAAAGAAGGCCATGAGATCCTACGAGAGATTCATGAAGGAGATTGTGGTCATCATGTCGGCTCTAAATCTCTTGTAGCTAAGGCTTTCCTTCATGGGTTTTATTGGCTGACGGCTCACGCTGATGCGGAGGGTTTGGTCAGTAAATATGATGGCTGTCAGAAATTTTCAAAACGAGCTCATGTGTCGGCTCAAGAATTGCGGATGATTCCAATCACTTGGCCATTTGCAGTCTGGGGGCTAGATATGGTTGGACCTTTCAAAAGGTCCAAAGACAAAAAGACTCACCTTTTGGTGGCGGTTGACAAATTCACAAAGTGGGTTGAGGCAGAGTCGATCAGTAAGTGTGACGCGGCAACAACGGTTCAGTTCATCAAAAAGGAGATTTTCCATTTTGGCCTTCCTCACAGCATCATAACTGATAATGGAACTAATCTATCCAAAGGTGCTATGAAAGAATTTTGCCAACGAGAGCATGTTCATCTTGACGTATCATCAGTGGCTCACCCCCAGTCCAATGGTCAAGCTAAAAGAGCCAATCAGGAAATTTTGAGAGGCATCAAGCCCCGGCTTATGGTCCCTTTGCAGAGGACGCCGGGTTGTTGGGTGGAGGAATTACCCTCAGTGTTATTGAGTATCAATACTACCCCCAAAAGATTTACGGGTTACATGCCTTTCTCATTGTCTACGGAGCAGAGGCGGTTCTCCCTAGTGACATCCGTCATGACTCGCCCCATGTGGTGGCTTACGTTGAAGCGGATAATGAAAAAGCACGTCAGGATGCTCTTGACCTCTTAGATGAGGAGCGTGACTGTGCGGTGGCTCGTTCGGTGATTTACCAGCAATCTGCATCGTTATCACAGCCATCGGGTTAAAACCAGGACCTTTCAAGAAGGAGATTTGGTGCTCCAGCTCATCCAGGATCAAACCGGCATGCACAAGCTATCCCCACCTTGGGAAGGACCCTTTGTGATCAGCAAAAATCTGAACAACGGGTCATACTACCTTATCGATGTTCGAGACCACAAGGACTCACGCACGTCAGAGGAGGAGACCCGCCGGCCGTGGAATATTTCTCATCTTCGACCTTATTGCACTTGAGCCACTGGCTCTTGTGATGTACATACTTCTATCAATGTATATATTGTGATGAATATAATAAAGTCGGCATCCCTGAATAATTCAGGGCCTCTGTCATTTGATTTATGAGAATAATGAGTCTTTATTGTCACTCCATATGATCACTTGGGGGCTTCCTGCTCATTCAGCATAGCTATGACTACCCTCTTGATTCGGCTTGTACGCCATGATTACCAAATACTTGGGATCTTCCTGCTCATTGAGCATAGCTATGACTACCCTACTGATCCGGATTATATGCTTGGAATCAAATATTACTTGGGGGCTCCTTGTTTATGAATAGAGCTTTGTTGACCCTTGTAATAGGCTTGGACGCCAGGTGTATTCACCAAAAAATCCGGGTTATCCTGCCTTTGTTTGCCTCCCACTCCAACCAGGTAATCCTGGAATGACTCATTGTACTCTTGACAATCAATCTTCTAAAAAGACCCTGAGTTTATATAGTTAAAACGGTGATTGGTCATGAGAGGTCCGGCTTACGGGTTTGAATTAAGGTTTAACTCAGCGGTTGTGTGGCCCTTGAATAACGCTTGATATGCAGGCTTGGCAACCTATGAATGCCTTGTTTTCTGTTTTTTCTGGTTTTTATTTGATTTTTTGATTGATCTTTTTTGTACCGTGTTGATACATGGTTTAAAACTGATAAAGGCCATGTTTGCTTTATGATTCATATATGAATCTACCCGGAGTTTTATTAACCGGCCCAGTTTTGAACTTTAAGTCACCGTTGTATGATGATTATGCGCTTGGAATACTGGCTCTCAAGCTTTGGGATGTTACCCCTTGCTGCATATGACGTTGTAAGACGGTGGTATGAATAAATTGAACAAGGCGTTGTGCTCTCAATATTTGGGTTGTAACCCTTACTACACAACATATGATAAGCCGACAGTGTGAGCAAATATCACAGGTATGATATCTACTTTGTGATTATATGAGGTTTTGATAAACCGACCCTGGTTATGGACTACTTAGTCATCAGTGGTTTTCATGTGGCAGTATTATGACCCGCCCTGGGGTAAGCTGTCAGGGCACTTGCTATCTGCTCATGTGCAAGGAAAGATGATAAGCATGGTCTGCATAATTAATGATATTATAAGCATAAGTGGCAGATCTTCAACTAACAGATCGACAGTGTTATGTAAACAAAACGTGCACGATGGCATGATAGATCAGTGTTTAACTAGCCTATTACATAGCTCTGCGAGTCCAAATGATTAAGTGTTTTTAGGCAATGTCTAACGATGCAAATTATGAGTTGTCCAATGCATCAGTTCTCCTGGTTTTGACGACTTGAAGCTTCCGGGTCATCCCGTGCCGGTTCTTCTTCTCCCTCCACCATCTGGAAGTTAGGCGACGACCAATTGATGCCAGTCAAGGCTTGAAATTCAGCTTCATCATCGATAAGCTCAGACGGATCGATTTCAGGGGCAAAAGTATGCTTGCGAATTGGAGGCATAAGGTCTGCAATCTTGTAAGCCGACGTGGGCATCTTCTGGTTCTCCACGGTATAAGCTGCCTGATATTTGGACAGATTTGTGTAACGCCCGCGATGCGGCTATATCTCCCACGTGTCGGAGCACGACTTAGAGGCATAACCGCATTGAAAGCAATGTCGCAAGTGAGGTAATCTTCACACAACCCATGTAATACATAAGGGAAAGAGATACATAGTTGGCTTACACTCGCCACTTCACACAATTACATGAATAAAGCATTACAACATCCAAATACAATCAAGGTCCGAATACAGAACCAAAACAAAAGAAGACTACCCCAAATGCTACACAGATCCCCGATCGTCCCGACTGGGCTCCACTACTGATCAACTGGAAGCGGAACTACACAAAGAACAAGATCTTCATCGAGCTCCTCCTGAGCTTGGTTGCGTCATCTGCACGGTTCAACGGCACCTGCAAGCTGGTTTTGGAAGTATCTGTGAGTCACGGGGACTCAGCAATCTCGCACCCTCGAGATCAAGACTATTTAAGCTTATAGGTAGGGAAAAGGTATGAGGTGGAGCTGCAACAAGCGACTAGCATATTTGGTGGCTAACATATTCGCAAAAGAGACCGAGAAGAGAAGGCAAAAGCATGGTCGAGAAACTATGATCAAGAAGTGATCCTAGAACAACCTACGTCAATCATAACTCCAACACCGTGTTCACTTCCCGGACTCCGCCGGAAAGAGACCATCACGGTTACACACGTGGTTGATGTATTTTAATTAAGGTCAACTTCAGGTTTTCTACAACCGGACATTAACAAATTCCTATCTGCACATAACCGCGGGCATGACTTTCGAAAGTTCAAATCCCTGCAGGGGTGTCCCAACTTAGCCCATCACAAGCTCTCACGGTCAACGAAGGATATTCCTTCTAGCGGGAAGACCCAATCAGACTCGGAATCCCGGTTACAAGACATTTCGACAATGGTAAAACAAGACCAGCAAAGCCGCCCGATGCGACGACAAATCCCGATAGGAGCTGCACATATCTCGTTCTCAGGGCACACCGGATAGGTCAAGCTACGAGTAAAACCAACCCTCGAGTTGCCCTGAGGTGGCCCCGCAGGCTGCCCGTTTCGGACCAACACTCAGAGGAGCACTGGCCCGGGGGGGGGGGGTTAAAATAAATATAACCCTCGGGCTTGCGAAAACCCAAGGGAAGGTTATAGGTTGTTAGTGCAAATGGTAAAACCAAGGTTGGGCCTTGCTGGAGGAGTTTTATTCAAGGCGAACTGTCAAGGGGTTCCCATTATAACCCAACCGCGTAAGGAACGCAAAATCCGGGAACATAACATCGATATGACGGAAACTAGGGCGGCATGTGACGCCCCGAGACCGATGTGCCAGGTGTCGTCCAGTTATTCGCTGTTGTTGACTTGTCATTGCTTGCGTGTCATGCATTGCATATCATGTCATCATGTGCATTTCATTTGCATTCGTGTTCGTCTCATGCATCCGAGCATTTTTCCCGTTGTCCGTTCTGCAATCCGGCGCTCCGTTCTCCTCCGGTGGTCATGTCTACCTTTCTTTCATGTGTGGGGATTAAACATTTCCGGATTGGACCGAGACTTCCCAAGCGGCCTTGGTTTACTACCGGTAGACCGCCTGTCAAGTTTCGTATCATTTGGACTTCGTTTGATACTCCAACGGTTAACCGAGGAACCGAAAAGGCCTCGTGTGTGTTGCAGCCCAACACCCCTCCAATTTGGCCCAAACCCCACCTAACTCTGCTCCATCATCTAGAGCGTTCGATCACGATCGCGTGGCCGAAAACCGCACCTCTTTTGGACTCTCCTAGCTCCCTCTACATATAAGTATGTGATCCCCTCCGAAATTTTCACGCAGATGAACCCTAACCTCCTCCTCCGCGCGCCGCCGGACAATTTCCCACCGCGCCCGAACATGTCCGCTCGCCCTCCACCTCACCCCGCCCAATGGGCAGCCGCCACATCAGCCGCGCCACCGCTCCGGGCCAACCGCGGCGCGCCACCTCAGCCCAGCCCCTCCCTCTCTCTCTCCTCAGCCCCGCCGCCGGCCCGCGCGGCCCGGATCGGGCCCGCGGGGCCCATCTCCTCGCGCCGCCGCCCGATCGGATCCGCCGCCGCCTATCGGGCCGCC
>NC_041392.1:432459507-432465230 GCF_002162155.2 Triticum dicoccoides | reverse complement strand
TGCTCGACCCCGCCGCCGCGCCTCGTCTCAGCCGCCGCCCGCCGGCGTTCGCCGCCATCGCCGGCGCCGCTCCACACCGTTCGGCCGCCGCCTTCGCCCGGCCCCGCCGGGTATCTCCGCCGCGTGCTTCACCGCCGGAAGCCATCCCCGCCACCCAACGCCACCTGCGCCGCGCCGCTCCGGTCCTCGGCCGCCGCCGCCATCGCTGGAGCTCACGGAGCTCGCCGGAGAAGACTCCGGCCGGATCCACCCGGTGTGGACCAGATCCACCCGCTCGCTCAACCAAACGCCTCCCCTCGTCCCGATCCGCTCCATCCGGGATATCTTCGTCCCGGTTTGACTTTTTCCGGAGGTATAATTTTCACCAAGTCCCGAGATTCCCAGATCCAAGTGCTCATGTTCTTGGCCTTGTAACTTTGCGTTGGTAGCTCCGATTCATGCATATAGCATATCAAAATGTTCATCTCAGAGAGTACATCATTTCATTCCATTGCATCATTTCCATTTGAGTTCATCTTCATGCCCGAAATGCTGTTGTAAGAGGGCTACTTGAGTTAATTGTCAGATCTGCTGCTCCATTTAGCTTTTTGTCATTTTTGCCATGATTAATGTGTGCATGATATGCCCTGATGCTCTACATATGTTTTGTTTAGGGTTTTGTCATCTTTCCAGAGGTGCAACCCATGTATTTTTGTGATGTGTGTGGTGACTAGTGCAAGCTTGCAAAGTGGTGCACTTGCTAATTCTGTTTTCAGGGACTTAGCAATTCCACCAAGTCCTTGAGCTGTTTATCGCATGATGCCATATGTTCTTGTTGTTTCCTAGTGATCCGTGCCTCTTTTGAGGATGATCAATAAGGATGTTTTGTTAATCTTGTAGTGCTCTATCCATCCATGTCTTTGTTAGAAATTATGGAGCACCCTAGATTGAGTCAATCGAGCTCTACTTTTGCTACTTTGTGAATCTGGGCAGATTGTCAACTTGTTTGCAATTTTGCCGGTGATGTTGTAGTTGCTCCATGCATGTTATGCTATTGTTCTTGCCATGTCTAGGTTGCATTTTGTGCCTTCTTGATGGATGTATGCTTGTCTTGCCATGACTTGCACCGTAGTGAGTGCACCGAGCTCGTAAACATGCCTACTTGAGTTATATTTCAGCATGTGTCAGTTTTTCACCAAGTCTGAAAACTGATTATGTTTTTGCAATGTTCTCATGCTTGCAATTGTATTTTCTGATCCCTTTTGGCTCAAGGTCACTAAGGGACTTTTGTTAAGCTCTTTGAGTAGCTTCATGCCATGCTTTACTTTGCCATGTTCAGCTCCTGTAATGCTTTATTCATGTAATGCTTTATTCATGTAATTGTGTGAAGTGGCGATTGTAAGCCAACTATGTATCTCTTTTACATGGGTTGTGTGAAGATTACCTCACTTGCGACATATGCCTTCAATGCGATTATGTCTCTAAGTCGTGCCTCGACACGTGGGAGCTATAGTCGCATCGAGGGCGTTACAAGTTGGTAATCAGAGCCTTCCCCGACCTTCGGAGCCCCTTTGCTTGATCGTTTTTAGCGGCCGAGTTGTGTCTAGAAAAATGTTTTGAGTCATCTAGGGATTATATATCGGAGAGTTTAGGAATTCTTTTTACTTCCCAGTCTCCTCATCGCTCTGGTAAGGCATCCTGACGTAGAGTTTTGACTCTTCTCTTCTCAAATTTCACTAAAAAAAATTTAGGATCACGCGGGTATATTGGAATCGTTCCGATGGTTTTATGATGAGAACATTGTCTTGGTGCCTCCTGTCAGGGGTTTAGTGGAAGTTTCCCAGGGAGTTGAGCTCTGAGGTGTTGTCGTCATAATTTTATCGTTGCAGTTTTGGAATACCTGAGTTTAGCACGCCGACATCGAAAATCTCTTTTATGCAGTTCGTTGGTGAGATAACCTTGACGCCACCCAATACTGGGGCGGGAGTTCAGGAGTATCGCCATAACTTGTATAACGGATGCTTTTCGAAGGTTGAGGTAGATGATTTCTGAAGGTTTCTTGGTTATGTGTTGAAGGATGGATACAGCTGGATGTAGGATTGCTAGTTTGGGTGAGATATTATGCTTCCCCTGTATCCCCAACACCTGATTGCATAACCGGAAAATTTCGGGAGTTTCATAAGTGGGAATTGAAGTAGCTCTTAGGATATCTTTTCGACAGATGTATGATATGAAATTAGGGTTCGACGTCTAGTGGTCCGCCTATTCACGATCGATTTTACAGTGGTCTCGCTGTGTCTTAAAGAGTCCTTGGCTATGCCGACTCGGGGACGCTTCGTATGTCATGTGCACTGCCTTGTACATGATGGTGTTGTACGATCGAGCCCGTGTAGGCCCCACCACGAAAACTTCGGATGAAATCTCTATCATATGTTTGTTCTGGCTTATTCTGCAAGCCAATCCTTGTTTTTTTTGAGTTGTGGTATTCGAGTTGCTTCGAAGTCAAATGTTGATTCCATACCTTTTCCAAGTGGTGTTCTCATATTCCTATGTGAATACTAATCCTTCTCGATCATCGAGTTTGTCATTTCACTTTCTTTTAACCGGTGTGTTTTCTCTTCAAGTGGATCCGATCATTTCAACATCAGTAAGATCAATGATCAGTTCTTCTCAACGGTGTTCGTTTCATCCATCCCAAGTTGCCTTTGTTTTTTCCCGCCCTCCCTCCCTTGTTTTTCTTCAACGACTCAGATTTCTTAATCAAGTATCCATTTTACTGATGTGAAGTCTCTCCATTATTTTCAATCAATATCCTTATCTGGTGATTCTCAAGAAGATTCTAATGAAGCTTCAAGTTCGTCACTCTTAACTCGTTCTCTTTGCCGGTGGATTCAAAGCAAGCTTTTGATGTTTGATCATATTCTTTTCCTTATTTCAAATGTCTTCTCTTGCCGGTGCACCTCTCAATCATTAACTTTTCGTTATTCATTTGTTCCGGAGTGCTAAAGATATCTCGAAGATTCGTGTTTTCCACTCTGCATTCGTTCAAGATCTTTCCAGGTTGTTATCTCATTCAAGTCATTCAATTCAACCGGTGCAACCTCTCTTTTAAATCGTTCAACGGTGTTTCTTTTGAGTGGGCCCTAACCCACAGGTCTATTCCCAGGATCTTACCTGACTCTTCTTATTTCCTGGAGATATCGTCAAATTTCTTGTCAAAGTTTGACGCGAGAATGAATTATCATCAGTCAAATGCCTCTCTCCAAGATCTTCCAAATTCTTTTCATCGTGGTTTCAACTTTTCCATTCTTCTTCATTCCAGAGCATCTCAACAATTCATGGTGGTGTTTCTCGTCGTCATTCTCAGCTTTGAAGACCAAAGAAGAGTTTCTCCTCCGTATCTTATCCGTTCTCTCAAAGACTCATGATTCTAGCTTGTTGCCATCCTCTCGTAATTGTTTTGATCGTGAAAATTCTTTCCAACTATCCGGAGTAATTCAGAGTATTTTCAGTTTGTTTCTCCGGAGCCCCATCATCTAAGATTTATTCATTCTCAGCTTTCAGCTATGGTTCTCTAAATCTTACCGGTGTTTCGTTCAAGTGATCTCTTCGTTCTCATGTATCTAAATTCTCTCAAGCATCTTAGTTTAATTGCTAATTCTTCCCGGTGTGTCTTCATGTTTTAATCGTTCTTTTTCAATTCTTACGGTGGTTTGCTCAAGTGTTCTCTTTCTTCTTCATCATACCAATGCATTCGTCGTTTAAATCCTACCGGTGGTCCATTAAGTTTATGTTATATCTATCTTAATCCTTGTTCTACGAGAATAAGTAGTATGCCAATTCCATTGTTTGTCATCAATTTTAAATTGGTGAAGGATACGCATAATGTAATTCTTATTCTTCATTTCAATAGCTCATCTTTCTTTCCCGGAGTTCCAAGCTCTCTCAATTTTCTCGTCATGGAGATACTTCTAAGCATTGCAAGGCTTCAATCTTATTCTTTTCATCCGTATTTTCATTTGTTCATCCTTTTTCTTACCGGACATCATCATGGTGGTTCTACATGATGGTTCATAAAGGATTTAATTCCTTCTCCAAGTCTTTCTTCAAGATTCTTTTCTAAGAAGCTCAAGTTTTCTTCTTCTTGCTATCCGGAGTGCAATTCTTTCTTCCAAATCATTGGAGGTGGTATTATGTCATTCTTGATAATTTGAGTTCATGTTTCATGATTCACATATTATTAAGAATGAGGTATTTTAAATCTATCAATCTCGTCATTAGAATTATCTTGGGTTATATTGCACCTAAAGCCTTCCCTAAGGATTGTTGCTATCTATGGTGCTTATAAATGATCCAATTTCTTCATTTATCCTTTCCGGTGCAATATAGCCTTCTTGTCTCCTTGTTCTTATCAATCCAGTTCTTCTTCCCGTGAGTGGAAGGTTGTCACCTCATAATTTGAGATGTACTCCACAAGACCATATCAAGCTTTCTCTTTTCGTTGTTGGTGTTCCAACAACTCCGTTCGACCCTTCTCCTAAGGATGCCTTCTCAAGCTCTTTTGGCAGAAGTTGGCATTTTCTCCTCATTTCTCCTTTTTCAATTATCTATCTTCTATTCTTTTGTTCTGGAGGCATTGTGATGTTGCTCTCTTTAACCATCATCTCGTTTCATCAAAGATTGTGTTCTTTTCATGATTGTCCATTTAACCGGAGTGTCATACGAAATTGTTCTTCCTTGTTCCTCTTCCCTACCGAAGTGCTTTCAACTTTGTTTACCTTCGTTGTATTCTTTTCTTAAATTTTTTCAACCTCTCAAGGTTCTTTGGTTTCACTCGTTTCTCAAAGAAGCAACTTGGTTTTACCTCTTCTCTTTTCTCTTCCGTTTTTCCCTCCGGTGCTATTCTAGATCTCGGGACGAGATCCTCTTGTAGTGGTGGAGTGTTGTGACGCCTCGAGACCGATGTGCCAGGTGTCGTCCAGTTATTCGCTGTTGTTGCCTTGTCATTGCTTGCGTGTCATGCATTGCATATCATGTCATCATGTGCATTTCATTTGCATTCGTGTTCGTCTCATGCATCCGAGCATTTTTCCCGTTGTCCCTTTTGCAATCCGGCGCTCCGTTCTCCTCCAGTGGTCATGTCTACCTTTCTTTCATGTGTGGGGATTAAACATTTCCAGATTGGACCGAGACTTGCCAAGTGGCCTTGGTTTACTACCGGTAGACCGCCTGTCAAGTTTCATATCATTTGGACTTCATTTGATACTCCAACGGTTAACCGAGGGAACGAAAAGGCCTCGTGTGTGTTGCAGCCCAACACCCCTCCAATTTGGCCCAAAACCCACCTAACTCTGCTCCATCATCTAGAGTGTTCGATCACGATCGCATGGCTGAAAACCGCACCTCTTTTGGACTCTCCTAGCTCCCTCTACCTCTAAGTATGTGATCCCCTCCGAAATTTTCGCGCAGATGAACCCTAACCTCTTCCTCCGTGCGCCGCCGGACAATTTCCCACTGCGCCCGGACATGTCCGATCGCCCTCCACCTCACCCCGCCCAATGGGCAGCCGCCACATCAGCCGCGCCACCTCTTCGGGCCAACCGCGGTGCGCCACCTCAGCCCAGCCGCTCCCTCTCTCTCCTCAGCCCCGCCGTCGGCCCGCGCGGCCCGAATCGGGCCCGCGGGGCCCATCTCCTCGCGCCGCCGCCCGATCGGATCCGCCGCCGCCTGTCGGGCCGCCGCCG
>NC_041392.1:432456831-432459297 GCF_002162155.2 Triticum dicoccoides | reverse complement strand
TTCGCCGCCATCGCCGGCGCCGCTCCGCGCCGTTCGGCCGCCGCCTTCGCCCGGCCCCGCCGGGGATCTCCGCCGCGTGCTTCACCGCCGGAAGCCGTCCCCGCCACCCAACGCCACCTGCGCCGCGCCACTCCGGTCGTCGGCCGCCACCGTCATCACCGGAGCTCACGGAGCTCGCCGGAGAAGACTCCGGCCGGATCCACCCGGTGTGGACCAGATCCACCCGCTCGCTCAACCAAACGCCTCCCCTCGTCCCGATCCGCTCCGTCCGGGATATCTTCGTCCCGGTTTGACTTTTTCCGGAGGTATAATTTTCACTAAGTCCCGAGATTCCCAGATCCAAGTGCTCATGCTCTTGGCCTCGTAACTTTGCATCGGTAGCTCCGATTCATGCATATAGCATATCAAAATGTTCATCTCAGAGAGTACATCATTTCATTTCATTGCATCATTTCCATTTGAGTCCATATTCATGCCCGAAATGCTGTTGGAAGAGGGCTACTTGAGTTAATTGTCAGATCTGCTGCTCCATTTAGCTTTTTGTCATTTTTGCCATGAATAATGTGTGCATGATATGCCCTGATGCTCTACATATGTTTTGTTTAGGGTTTTGTCATCTTTCCAGAGGTGCAACCCATGTATTTTTGTGATGTGTCTGGTGACTAGTGCAAGCTTGCAAAGTGGTGCACTTGCTAATTCTGTTTTCAGGGACTTAGCAATTCCACTAAGTCCTTGAGCTGTTTATTGCATGATGCCATATGTTCTTGTTGTTTCCTAGTGATCGTGCCTCTTTTGAGGATGATCAATAAGGATGTTTTGTTAATATTGTAGAGCTCTATCCATCCATGTCTTTGTTAGAAATTATGGAGCACCCTAGATTGAGTCAATCGAGCTCTACTTTTGCTACTTTGTGAATCTGGGCAGATTGTCAACTTGTTTGCAATTTTGCCGGTGATGTTGTAGTTGCTCCATGCGTGTTATGTTATTGTTCTTGCCATGTCTAGGTTGCATTTTGTGCCTTCTTGATGGATGTATGCTTGTATTGCCATGACTTGCACCGTAGTGAGTGCATCGAGCTCGTAAACATGCCTACTTGAGTTATATTTCAGCATGTGTCAGTTTTTCACCAAGTCTGAAAACTGATTATGTTTTTGCTATGTTCTCATGCTTGCAATTGTATTTTTTTATCCCTTTTGGCTCAAGGTCACTAAGGGACTTTTGTTAAGCTCTTTGAGTAGCTCCATGCCATGCTTTACTTTGCCATGTTCAGCTCTTGTAGCATGTAGTTTTGTTGCTCCGAAGAGTGCTACCTAATCTGAAGTTCCAGACAAGTGTTAATTTCACTAAGTCTGAGATCTGTTTGTCATATGCATTTTTGCCATGCTTGTTTGAACCTGTTAGTGGAGGAATTGGCTGTAGCTCAGTGCTAGACTTTTGTTAAGCATCTTGAATTCTTCCCTGCCATGTGTTTTGTTGTCATGTTTGGGTGCTGTAGCATGTTCATCTCATTGCATTTAGATGGCTACTTGCTGTAAATCGCAGACTGGTGTCATATTTGAATTGCTTGCCATTTCCAAACTGTAACTCCGATTCCGGCGATCTTTATATCGTTTTCAAGCGATTTCATCTCATCTTTCCAATGGCACACTTGGATTTCCAAGTTGAGGCCAAATCCTATCTTTCCTTGTCAAATCATGCATATGCATCGCATACCGCATCTCGGATATCATACCATGTTCATGTGTTGGTTGTTTACTATGTTGTGTGCTTCTTTCCGGTGTTTGCTTCTTCAGGTTGGTTCCGGTAACTTCGCGTTTGAGAGGACCTGTTCGTCTACATTCCGTTTGTCTTCTTCATGGACTCGTTCTTCTTCCTTGCGGGATTTCAGGCAAGATGACCATACCCACGAAATTACTTCTATCTTTGCTTGCTAGTTGCTCGCTCTTTTGCTATGCCTATGCTGCGATACCTACCACTTGATTATCATGCCTCCCATATTGTTGAACCAAGCCTCTAACCCACCTTGTCCTAGCAAACCGTTGTTTGGCTATGTTACCGCTTTGCTCAGCCCCTCTTATAGCATTGTTAGTTGCAGGTGAAGATTGAAGTTTGTTCCTTGTTGGAACATGGAGATGTCATTCCTTGTTGGAACATGTTTACTTGTTGGGATATCACTATATATCTTATTTAATTAATGCATCTATATACTTGGTAAAGGGTGGAAGGCTCGGCCTTATGCCTAGTGTTTTGTTCCACTCTTGCCGCCCTAGTTTCCGTCATATCGGTGTTATGTTCCCGAATTTTGCGTTCCTTACGCGGTTGGGTTATAATGGGAACCCCTTGACAGTTCGCTTTGTATAAATCTCCTCCAGCAAGGCCCAACATTGGTTTTACCATTTTCCACCTAGCCTCTTTTTCCCTTGGGTTAGGCCAGCCCAAGGGTCATCTTTATTTTAACCCCCCCCC